>NC_089745.1:57338993-57368993 GCF_040412425.1 Macrobrachium rosenbergii | reverse complement strand
TAACCTAATGTAACATGGCAGTTGCATAACTACATTTATCGTCGAGATATCATAAATTCACTTGTAGAACTGTCAATTACAACGCAACATTATTTCACTTTACTGAATGTGTTAGCCTTCTGGTTTGCAACAAGGCTTCTTGGATGATGTCTCCAGGCCTTTGCCATTTTTCACCATGACTGTGACCCTCCACAATCAACTACCGATCAGGTACTTCCTCCCCCCCACACACATATATACTGTATATATGAAATTTTACTCTTTTATGCACTTGCGACTTTGTTTTTTATATTCATCAATATTAAACCGCAAATATATATTCTAATATCAAATTCACTCTGCCCCGAGAAGAACTTGCAACTAGAGGGAATTATAACTGATAAGTGCTTCTGCCCCACTCAGGATTCGAACAATGATAGACAACGATAGACAACGATAAACAACGACAGATAGTGACACTGACCACCGACTGCTGGCCGGCGCAGAAGCACTGAGCATTATAATAATCGTTAGGTATAATTTATTCCCAAGGTAAAGCGAACTGGATTATCAAACGACTTTTGTGGGTTAATACAATACACACACATATATGAAAATATATATACATACATATATATGTGTATATTATATGGGCTTTGTCAACGCACATATGAGCACACTCTCGTGACATCATTCGAGGTCAAGATACGGTGAGACACGCCTCTTGCAATGTGGGGCGTCACGAGGCACCTGGTCACACACGTACTCACGCACTCCACTGTAATGCTTTCTTCAAATCCGGATTTATAACCGGATCACCTTCTAGAAGGTTCTTTTGCTGAAATCGCATTTCCCCTCCTCGTGTTTTGCCAGCAAGAGTTTCCGAGCACGTTGACTTTTTGTGGTATGCGAACGACACTCAAGCATTTTGTTACATGCTGTGTTCGTCATATGCTCTCTCGAACAGCTGATCCATTCTTTTCAAAGGTCACCTTCGTGACCAGTTACATATATATATATATATATATATATATATATATATATATATATATATATATATATATATATATATATATAATATATACTGCAATATATATATATATATATATATATATATATATATATATATATATAAACTGCGCGAATATGTTCTATTCTTATCTCGGGAGAGAGAGAGAGAGAGAGAGAGAGAGAGAGAGAGAGAGAGAGAGAGAGAGAGAGAATTATTCTCCCAGAGAACGACTGTTGCTTGAAGATAAGCAGAATTACGGCGGAGAATATCAGTCTTCTTTTATAACATATATTTCATAGATGTATTGCCGTGGCAAAATCTGGCTATGCTAACGGATCCCTGCTAACGCATTGTGTTGTGGAATATTCTGGGGATGTAATCATATCCCTAAATAAATAGCGTCGTAAGAGCATGATATAGAATACTGTTTCGGCAAAGGTTCCCTAACCTTGCGAAGAATAAGAAAGACTGGATCATGTATTCCCTTCGGTCATGTCTATCCCACAAAACCTTCTTACACCAGGTGACGATTAAACATCACTACACTCGGTGTATTTGATCAAATCAATGCTATTTGATGAGTTTATTTGGTCAGAAGTGAAAATATGTTATGAAAAGAATGCAAAACCTTCGGCTGTTTTCACAGCTTTAGTTTACTAATAGTAAAAGACGAAACGTAGGACATTTGTTTTGTTTAAGTTATTACTCGTATTTATTGATATATTTGGAATTGAAGAGTAGGAGTTGAAGGCAAATAAAAGGGGTTAAATCTCTCAACTCGATTCTTCTGAGGTGATTTAGTCATGTGAATAGAATGCAGAACAACAAATTGGCTAAAAGATGATAATTTAGAGGTGAACAGCCAATATATACAGTATATATATATATATATATATATATATATATATATATATATATATATATATATATATATATATATACATATATATAAACATATATGTGTGTGTATGTATTACTGATCACAGTATGCAGGCATTGTTTGTAATGGTAAATTAAAAGGAATCACAATGGTATTTTTGTAGGGTACAATTGATAAAAACAGTTCAGTTTCACACACAAACACAAACACAAATCTACATAAATATATATATATATATCTATATATACATATATATGTATATATACATATGTATATGTATATATACATATATATGTATATATACATATATATGTATACTAGCTGACCAACCAGGCGTTGTCCGGGAAAACTTTGAAGGACTCAGAAAAATTTCTCTGCATCTCCTTTGAATTGGTGACAATGTAATACAGACTTCCGCAGCGAACAGACATTCGCGTATACCCAAAGGAATTATATATACTCTCCATGAACAAAAGAATGCCTCGGCAGTGATCGTATCAAGTCGTATTTACAGTAAAGGGGAATATTACACAGGAACTGCCTTACCGTTAGCGAAAGTCCGTGCTAACGTTAATCTTCCTCCCTGCCCCCTCCCTTTTCTCTCTCTCCCTCTCTCTCTCCCTTTCAGTTAGATCAGAATCTAACACTATAATTTCACAGCAATAATGAAAAAACAACCGCAACTGATGAAAGACTTGTAAGTAGGGCTACGGGGACAAAGAGTGGTTTGGGCATGTGCACAACTTCAGTCGCCTGATTATCACCTCGTTTTCAAGACTGGTATGCGATGGTTATCGCATCAAACCAAGATGGTAGGCTATCAGCTTGACAAATATCTTCAAAATATCCATACGATATTAAGATATAGTGTCCGTTGGCTTTATAAATATTAGATTATTTTCACGATGGTAATTTTAGATACCGTAAAGTGAGTTGCAACTGTTTTCGGTTTCCTGTGCATCTTAACGAACGTGTTTCAGTTAATAATATGTCTGACAGCGCACGAAGAAAACCTGGAGCGCTTTGGCGAAAAATGACCATTTACCCATAAAGCACCTGAAGGAAAACCTGACAGAATTTGTAAAAACGAAAATTTCACCCAATTTGTCTGTTTGATGTCTGTCACGGGGGTAGGGGTTTGGTTTTAAGTTATAATCTTCCTGTGGCCACATAGGGGCCGCATGCCAAATTTTGTCTGTCTGTCAAGCAGTTCGGATTTCTATAGTGGCCAAACATACAAACATTAACTTTTAAATATATACTATATATATATATATATATATATATATATATATATATATATATATATATATATATATATATAAATATATGCACTACAATCCTGTAAAGTACTTTTGTACCGCATGTATGCAGACAGACTACTAAATCCTGATAGCATGCTTCCATATCTCCTGCAAGCTTCTCACTTCAGACACATACACTTTCCTACAATTTCATACAGAATTATAGGTGGTTATGTTTTTGAATTCTGGCCAATCAAATATAAGTTCATAGGGGAGGAAGAATATAAGTGAAAAAATAAACACGGAAACCCTTGAATTAGAAATTTAATTGCCCTTTAAGTAAAAAAAATAGGGAATATGTATTCTTTAAATTTTACTATACAAAAGAAAGCCTGATTTACACAGAGACTTTATCTTCGACTGTATCTAACGTTCACTGAATGTGAAAATCAATTTTCTATGACAACTGGAGTAACCGGTAATTTGTTTTTTTAGTGTTTTCTATCCTAATTTTTCTGTTTTCCTTATTATTCCTCATACAAATGGAAAAGTTATTTTATAATGAGGGGTTACCATATGATTTGCCGAAGAGGAAGATGCATAAAATAGCCTCTTATTATTTCAGTGAAAACCACATGCATTCGTACGGTAAGACGTTTCCTTGCATACATACATTCATACTGTAAACTTCCATATTGCTTCCTACTTGATCGTTCTTGAATGAAAGGCGACAGACCTTTAAAATCCCCTCCACACAAAAAAAGCGAAGCTCCAAGCATTGCCTCTGCGTTATCAGGGGCAGACGAACTTGCCCGGAAAGAGAAAATGACGAGGAATGCTTACAGAGAAATCATTCGGTCGGGGTAACACAGGGAATTCGGTGGAGAATTTCGGAGCCGTGAAGCAAAAAGACCCGGGCGCATGCATGCCAATCGCATTTCAAAGCTTAGCCTCGTACCCTTTCACCTACGGTGATTACAGTAAGGCTGATTGAGCGCTCTTCTCTGCCACTGGAGAGTTCGATTGCTAATCAGTATTGTTTTGGGTAACAAAGAGATTCAGCTTGTGGAAAAAGGGCTATCGTACTCGTTCTACTGGAAAGATGAGAAAACACTACAGCACGTGTATAACGTATTATTATTATTATTATTATTATTATTATTATTATTATTATTATTATTATTATTACTAAAAAAACAGTTGATTCTATGACATCCATTTTGTAAAGATTCTTCTCTATTCGCCTTACAGTCTTCTTTTTATCAGCTGGTATATAAATTTTTCTAAGCATATACCAGGTACAAGATCGTGAAAAGATTGTAAGACGAATAGAGAAGACTCGATACAAACTATATGCCGTAGAAGCAGCCATTATTTTCAAAGCTACTGCCCTCAGAAAAGATCTTCCTAATTATTATTATTATTATTATTATTAGTGTCCGGCGTTCATATCAGTTCACCGTGAGTGAAAAAAAAAACAGATCAGGGTCGAAGGTGCCGGGTATGGCATAAAATAAAATAGACATTTATGTTCAGTCTAGAGGAATTGTTGAAATGTACCCAATTGACCAGACTTTGCCTTTCGCTGCTTTATCACCGCTTAAGTTAAGGAAATCACATCTATAAAAACATAGTCATAAATTATCATAAGATAAATCACAAATAAAAATGACAAGTGATGTCAGTGAACTGCAAGATAATGTAAATACTAATCCCAACTATGAGATTATTGACAGCAAACATGACAGAACGAAAAAGGTGAAATGAGATGGTGAACAGCAATTACAATGGCTGAAATAAGTCTAGGAATAAATATTTCCTGTCAAGTGTACCAGTATTCAGTCATTTTTCTGTCGTCTCTAATTTAAAGAATCTTCATTCTAAATAAGTTAAGTAAATTCTTTGCTGCAGGTAATATTACTACTACTACTACTACTACTACTACTACTGCTGCTGCTGCTGCTGCTGTTATTAATAATAACAGTAATAATGATGATTTATGAAAATAATAATAGCGGTACTAACAAGAACAGCAACAGCAAACATAGCATAGCGCAATGAATATATTTCATTTCTAGGCCAGGCACTTCAGCGTGCAAATAATCTTTATTACTCATCAGCACGAGTACCTCTTGACCTTACATGACCTTAAAGTATGGGTTTTATAATTAACCCCTATGTCGAACCAGCCATTTTTCTGTCTTTTTTTTTTTTCGAGGGTTCGGGGCAGTTCAGATTTTTTCTTAGTGTTATTCTTTTGAATAAAGGTAACGAACCGACACACGTAGGCACGAATCGACTTTTAAAAGTAAATTTAAAAAATACGCTGATGAAATCGGGCTGAAACAGAATATGAACAAATGGAGAGAAAAGGCAAAAGAACGGGAGAGTATTGTGAAATATGGCTTTCAGCAAACGAATGTTTAATGGAATATAAGACAGAATCAAATGATGTAGATAATAACTAAAGACAACGTGATTGGAGATGATCACACTTAATGAGGATTTCCCATTGATGTATCGGGAATAATTAGATGCGCCAAGTTAAAACTATGATAATATGACCTGATGAGGAAAAAGAGGACATAATCGAAGATTGTAATTATAGGGGAGTGAAATACATCAATTGCGTTTCTGTGACATATTAAGAGTAATTATTTGTCTGTAATTTACTGCCGATTTATGGTATTCGATTGACAGAAAAACAACTACAAGTGTTCAGAGGTTCAGATTTATTTATGGTTTTAACGTTCAGTTAATTAATAGTTCTAACTATTTCAATTTTCATCATAATTCCAAATTTTTCTGTTGTAAAAAATTGTTGGGATCTAAGTTTAAAATGTTAATTTTCTAAATGGTTGTGATTTTTACAGCCGTTTTAATCGCAGCCATCGCGGTTTACAAACGATGACCTGTACCCAAAGGTCTTTTATTTCACCATTTGAAGCGGGAAATTCCTTTTCATGAATTATGGGTAAGTTTCTATCATCGCTCGGACAGTTTTCTGGGCTATAGATTATTCTATGCGTTTCATTTCTGTTGAGACCAAAATGTGGGACGATCTTCCTACATCTTTTAGTTTACTCACTGAACTTCAAAAATTCAAAATTACTGTTAGTGGTGTGTAGCTGAACAGACTGACATGGGTCACACTTCAGTCTGTCATCTGTCTTATCTATTTTGCTGTCTTATTTATTTCATTTGTTACTATCTATCTTTAATTTTTTTTTGTTATTTCTCTCCCAGAGTTTATTTTTCAGTTCTCAATTTCCTTTGCTGTACTTGGGCTGCTATCTCTAGTGGGTCCCTAGTTGTGTAACCATCTACTTTTCCAGAAGGGTTCTTGCTTGGCTAATAATAATAATAATAATAATAATAATAATAATAATAATAATAATAATAATAATAATAATAATAATGACTACGAAATTCACAATCTCGTGATAAACAGTTTGTGTAATAAAAATCCACAATTTAATAATAATAATAATAATAATAATAATAATAATAATAATAATAATAATAATAATAGTATTAGTAGTCGTAGTAATAACAATAATAATAACGCACTGACCAAGCCGTAATTACACTCGTTACTTTTCGTCGCGTCTTCCCGTCTCATGAAAATTCTGCCCACTGCCCTCTTATCTTTGCTGTTCCTGATATATATATACTGTATATATATATATATATATATATATATATATATATATATATATATATATATATATATATATATATATATATATATATATATTATAATGCGTTTTGTACATCATGCACTTAAAAGTCTTTTTCTCAATAAAGAAAAAATAAATCTTAGATACTGCAACGCTGAGAATTCTTTCGTTCTTTCTAGTAAAAAAAAAAAACCCTACAAACTTTACGACCAACGTAGTACGTCTAGTGGGCAGATAACCTTTGCACAGATTTTGTTATTTATTTTTACAGATCTTTAACCCTAAAAGTACCATGGTGCTGGAATAGTGTCTGAAAGTCATGAGAGATTAACCAGGCACGGGCGTATAGCATCCACTTTATAGTTTGCTACAACACCACAACTATCTCTTTCTCTCTCTATTTCTACGAACACACACATACACACATGCATACACACACACATATATATATATACTGTATATACACACATATATATACATACGTGTAAATATATATATATGTATGTATTCATATATTTATCCACACTTGGGATACGCGCGTGTATGCAATATTGCTTATTAGAAGCGTTCATTTGGACATAATGCTAACTAAATATTATTTTTGTGGGTTCCTCACTTTCGTTGTGCCGGAAGAGACGACGGGATGGAACAAAGGTCAACTGGGGTCTTTTCTTTCGACATACGATGAAATATTTGCTTCAAAGGTCAGATGTGTTACTATCTATGAAGCTTCGATACCACCAATCGACGGCGCGAGCTTCACTTGGGTCTTCTAATTTTTCCCTCAGGTCACTTGAATGATTTACGGCTCGAGCACCCGGTTTCTCTCTCTCTCTCTCTCTCTCTCTCTCTCTTCTCTCTCTCTCTCTCTCTCTCTCTCTCTTCCCACTGGCATGCCAAAAGGCGACAGGTATTGTACCGAAAGAATGTTTATTGCAGCGCAGCTGATCACTCCCTACAAAGGAGAGGTTTTCGGGTTGATTGCCTCTGCGCATCCTTTACGAAGTCCAACATTTCTGTCGCAATAACGACGGGAGGATTTTCGTACGGAGTTCTGTACTTATATCACCCGACTTCCAATAACACTACTTGAATATATAGGAGTATCCCTTTACTCCAAGAAAAGGGGGGAAATGGAGGTAATCTGAGGGAATCAAAATAGGATACGGAATGTATAGTATGTGATCATAATGTCATCCAGAGAGAGAGAGAGAGAGAGAGAGAGAGAGAGAGAGAGAGAGAGAGAGAGAGAGAGAGAGAGAGAGGCGAATGCAGGAACATGTGACCCCAGCGAACTTTCAGGCACGATGGATTCCTATTAACGACAGGTTAAACGCCGGGAAAATAAAATGAAAACTATTAGGAAATTTATACAAAACTAGACAGCGAAAACCGTATTGCCTTTAATGCAATAGAAAATTTGCTAAAATCTCGTCTTGAATATTTAATAACCTTTACATGAGCTTGAGACTCGTTAATCGATACATAGAGGAAATGTACAGTCAAACCGTACTAATCATAACATCCTGATGTTCATTGGTAGGTGCTAATACAAAATTTCTTTTTCAATCTAAGAATTCAATGAATTTTTCCTTATAGTGGAAAATAGTTTGCGCATAAAATTTTCAGGTAATCCTAAAACAAAAATGTAACCACAAAATGGTCCAGATGGAACGTTCCTCTCATGGTAAACACAAAAGTTATACAAAACTGCGATATGCGGTCTAATCTATGTTGCTAATATAATTTATTTTCAAATTAGATTCATTCAGTAAGCATGCTGATAACATTCAAAATGTTTTGCGTTAATATCCGATAACAGGAAAATCCATTTCCCTTTGATGTTGAAAGCGATGTACGTAATCTCTGGAATTCAACATTTTGAGCAAGGTTTTCGTTTTCGTAATGGGTGAATATATTAGAATATATTTAAGTGTAATATGCACACAGAAAATTACCATATCAGTCAGACAAACAACGAGAGACAAAACAAGATGTTGATAAAATCGCAAGGAAAACTTCCGTACATTTTGTACGAATACAATCAATGATTTTTTTTTATAAGACAATTCAAAGACTTCTTAAGGTGGCAACGCCGAAAAATATTAGGAAACGTCTTCTGAATTCCTAATTGATGTTTCCTACATATTGCACATACCATTACGGCAGTTATAAAGAAAATGGAAATTCCAGAAAAGCTCGTGAAAAGATACAAAATACTGAAAAATTTCTGACATGTGTAATGACCAATTTTCCATCCAATTATGAATATCCCTCTAAAGGTTTTCTGACGAGTGTCTTTCGACAAAATCCTCTTTACAAAGAGTTTGGGTCTAACTCAAACAGATCTAGGACAGATTCAACTGATATCATTCTAATTAACAGAGAGCACTGAAACAATCCTTCTAATTAGTTTGTTTAAGTCAGTCTTTGAACAGGTATTACTAAAAATGTCTCTCTTGAAATCATCAAGAGATCTACGCTAAAACAGCTGAGGTAAACTCGAACATTTTTGTCATTTCTATATTTGTTATTTCTACTAGTGTTTTTTTTTTTTTCATTTTTATCATTTTTTCTATTTCTATTATTTTGAATGTATGATTTGACTATTAAATCGATTCGTTATGGGTCTATTTTTCTGACGAACAGCTTTCACAAACTCTTTATGACTGCTCTGGAGTTAACATCCTAGATGACAGTTGTCAAAATATGGCTTTATTACACTTTTAGATCCATCACCTGTAAGAAGTCATTTTTAAGATGTTAATTCAACTACCAATTCTTTTTAGATACCCAAGGATAGTTATCGTTGCCGTCTTTGATGTACACTCGGCAAGGAAAGTGAAGATAAAGTTTTTTTAAATCTTCGGACATACAGTATATTGCTCAATAATGCGACATCTGGCAACTTTAGAAAGGGGAGGAGCTTCTGTCTTAGTGTGTTGGTTTTTTGCTTGACCTCCTATAACTTTCAATCATATTCTACGATTCTGACATCATTGATACTTAAATGCATTAGTAAGCTTTACAGTATTCGTTCAAGTTGTAATTTGCAGCGACAGTTCTGAGCAAAATAAACATTTTTCGACGTAACCTACCAATTAACCTTATACAAATGAATTTATGACACCACAATGAACGGAATGCTTGCATAATCGGAAACGCGATCTTCCATAGTGAAATCAAGAGTTAAATTTGAGCAACGTGAGGAACAATAAAGGAACGAATGCAATGTTACGATGAGAGAGAGAGAGAGAGAGAGAGAGAGAGAGAGAGAGAGAGAGAGAGAGAGAGAGTTGCTGTTGTGTAAACCTAGGCCTATATGTAGAGCTACTCATTTCATTATTTTTTTTTTTTTTTTTAGAGATTGAGCGATACTATATTTGTATAGTATGTTTTAGCGATGAGAGAGAGAGAGAGAGAGAGAGAGAGAGAGAGAGAGAGAGAGAGAGAGAGAGAGAGAGAGAGAGAGAGTTGCTGTTGTGTAAGCCTAGGCCTATATGTAGAGCTACTCATTTCATTATTTTTTTTTTTAGAGATTGAGCGATACTATATTTGCATAGTATGTTTTAGCGATGGAGAGAGAGAGAGAGAGAGAGAGAGAGAGAGAGAGAGAGAGAGAGAGAGAGAGAGAGAGAGAGTTGCTGTTGTGTAAGCCTAGGCCTATATGTAGAGCTACTCATTTCATTATTTTTTTTTTTTTAGAGATTGAGCGATACTATATTTGTATAGTATGTTTTAGCGGTGGAGAGAGAGAGAGAGAGAGAGAGAGAGAGAGAGAGAGAGAGAGAGAGAGAGAGAGAGAGAGAGAGAGAGAGAAACTATGGCAACGCAGAGAGAACGGGCAACGTCAAGAAACATCCAGTTCCTTGTGTTTTCCCGCTGAAGTGCTCCACACATCATAGAGAACGCTCTTGCAGATTTAAATAGATTTGGTCAACTTACCGTAGCTGTCGCAACATTTACTGCCATTAATTCCAGCTGACTTTTAACACCATGAAATACAAATATGAATGTGTGAAAATTAAAGAAATTATCACTACCTCGTATGATGATGCAATAATAAGCCTGTCCATAACGGAAAACGAGTAAATATTGCCGTTCTGATAAAGAGTACTACACCGAGATATTCACACACTATCTTTTAGATCTCTATGAACGAAGTCATCTGAGAAATTCTGATTACTTCGGACATGCTTGGTGTTTTTAAGTATCTGAACGTTTTTGTTTTGCAGATTTAACATATATGATATAATTTGCATTGTATTTTCATATTCTAGAGTAAATTTACCGAGATTATGTGTTTTCTGTAAGAAAAAAATAAAAATTCGATGAACGAAATCTAAAGAAAACTGTATCTTCACTTTTCTTGCCGAGTGTACACTAATGAATGGACAAAGAAAATAAGAAGATATCAGACACCTTCATTTCGACGGCCTTTTCTTTGTAATGAGAATCTGACCTCCTTTAACAAAAGGAGGTGAGCTGCCTTCGGGGAGCGGTACCTAACTGGGTCACACAACAAGCAGCCGAGAGGAACCAAAACCGTTCTTATCGAGTGAAAAATACATTTGACGTTAAAGTATTGACACCCGTGGCAATGAACCTGGCCTCTGATCTGACTCAGAGACAAGCACAATAACGGCCCCAAATATAGACCAGGAGAGAGGGAGGCACATCCGGTGCCTGGCACTCAGTGCCGCAGGCTGATGCGCTCAAGTTAAAGAGATAAGTTGGACGTGAACCTCAACTTTTGCGAGATACGATGGAAGGTGTGGTGTCGAAACACCTGTTGTGTCAAGTACACTAACAAACCTTGGGGCAAAACAGAAGAAGCTGGAAAACATAAAAAATAATTAAACGGAAAACTGACAGAGATGGGAAAGTGTGGGACCTCTTCACGTAAAAAAATGCTTTACAAAACTTGACACATGACGTCGAAATGGACTGATTACAAATTTATAATGTAAATTTTTCCCCTTACAATTATTCGTATGTAACACCATTAACGTCGTCAGCGATCCCTACTCGCCCTCAAGTTATACTAACGAACCTGACATGTGGTAGAAATAATTCTTTAATTTTGTAATCTTCGAGGAACCTTCAATTATGATATCATTGTGTACAAAACTAACATCCTGACATCCCAAAGCCCCTCTCTATCTCCTTTCTTCTTTTCTTGCCATACACACACACACACACACACACACACACACACACACACACACACACACACACACATATATATATATATATATATATATATATATATATATATATATATATATATATATATATATATATAATCTGTTTTCATTTGCTTTCCAGCACTGAGCCGTTTCCTTTAACAGGGGATGGCTCAGCAGAAAAGACGAGCCAATGGTCAGTGCCCCGATACTATTTCAAATACCGTTATTGAAACCCCTCTGTATAAGACTTCCTTAACATAAGCTGCTTCTTACGGCCGAGCAGAAAGATTACCGCTTCATTTACTTCTACCTTGTACGCACTTTCGAGCTTTTGCGATGTTAAGGCTCTTACCATCTATCAAACGTTTGCTTGGTCTTCCACACGCTACTCCTGCTAACATATCCAAACCATACACTCTTTCCACTTGGCTATCGTCCTCAAATGTTTCCGCTAGACAGACCCATCTCAAATTAGTGTGATCTGTCTTTGCATCCACACTTCACTTCTACAAAAGAGAGTTGGTTCAACACTGCGATCATGCAAACCTACTGGCTCCCAATGAAACTCAGAGTTTTCTCTACAAATCTTTTGTATATGCCCTACCAAATAACTAAGCGAATCAAGTGGTTCCAATCTTCCACCATCCATATTAACATTCGTTGCTCGATCTTTTCTGTTTCCATTTACCCTTACTCACTGCTACTTTCAAAGTTCTCCTTTTACAAATGATTTCAGAATATTTCGCTAGTTTCCATACTTTCTTTTCACACGACCCGATCAGTACTGTATCATTGCGAACATCAACCATTCCAAAGTACATTCATGGCTCGTTCTCTTATTTGATCATTCTACTCTACCGTCGAGCATCCTTTCCCTGGCTTCTCAAACAAGACCACCCATAAAGAATATGAATCAGCCATGGGGACATAATACAATATTGTCTCTACCCAGTTTCTACACCAAACTAGTCACTTTACCATCTACACAACGAACCGCTCTGAACAGTTTATCCACTATACCATATATCCTCATCACGCTTCACCTTGTATTCTATCAATTCTGTCATAATTCCTGTGTTAATGTACGCCAATATATCTTCATCCCTTTACTTCTAAACTTCTTACATAATTGTTCCACAGAGGAATCTTGATCCACTAGTCCTTTTCCTTGTCTAAAGCACAATGTTCTTTCTCTGAAAAGCTTTCTGTCACCTGTCTTACTTTCTCCATTAAACTCCTACCATAAATATTCTGTTATATTATGTGTGCCTGTGTCTGTGTATGTGTGTGATTAATCATTGACAATACTTAGTAGCAATGTCACCACTCATTTTGCTCAGTAAGAATCTGAAATATTGCTTTTGGCAGCTGCCAGACACTAGGCACCCTCTAGTTTTGGAGATACTTCTGCTTTACGAATACACAATGCGTTAAAAGCAATGAACTTTACAAGTTTTCTTGATCAGGTATTATTCATTCTCTCCCTCTTCGCATGTGACTTTTCCAATTCTATGAATTTAGTGTTGTATGATTTTCAGTTTCAGCATCTTTTGACATCACAACTTTACTTTTCTTACATTAATAATCCCAGCAAGACTTGGCTGATGTTTGCTGTGACACTTTTCTTGACCATGTCATTGGATTATATATACTGTATATATATATATATATATATATATATATATATATATATATATATATATATATATAATCTAATATATACAGTATATATACATAAATATTATATATATACACATACATAGAAACATACATACATACATATATGTATACACACAGATATATATATATATATATATATATATATATATATATATATATATATATATATATATATATATATATATATATATATATATATATATATATATATACTTGGAGACAAACACATTTCAACCAAAACAAACGAATGCAAACACGGACAGACACACATCAAGTATGTATGTATGTATGTGCGTATGTGCTGTATGTATGTTTGAGCAGTATGGAAGTTCGCGGGTTTGTGTGTATTTAATTAACACAGCTAGTTACTACCTACAAAAAAATCTTCATTGAGCTGATTTAATTAATCTTATGGAAGCTTCGAATTCAAAGTATTCCATGAAAAGTACTAGAGAGTCATTCGGCACACTAAACTAATATACCAAATATTTATTTATACTGCTCACCGGTCGAATATTAATTTAACGCTGGAAAGGAAGCGACCTTTGCTTCACTCGCCATGACCTTTGAGAAGTTTCTCGAAATGAAAGCCACCGCACGCTGAAAGAGGAGCCACTTTTTTCTCTCCTTGAGCTCCTTTCTTTTTTCTCTCACCGGCTCGTTTTTTTTTTTTATAATTCTTTTTCTCTGGCTGAGAAGAATTCCTAAGAAGGTTCTCACGAAAGTTGTTTTTGTATATTTTCTTTACCACATTATAGAATTTTGGCCAAAGGTCAAGCGCTGGGACTTATAAGGTCATTCACGCTGGAAGAGAAGTTGAGAGTCAAAAGTTTGAAAGGTGTAACAGGACGAAAACCTCGCAGTTGCACTATGAGTCAACTGTTAGGATAGGGGTGGAAAGTAAGATGTAAGAAAGAAAATATGAACGGAGGTACAGTAAAATGAATGAAAGGGGCTGCAGCTAGGGACCGAAGGGACGCTGCATTGAACCTCAAGTACAGTGCATCATGTGAGGTGCACTGATAGCACTACTCCCCTACGGAGCACATTCGCTTTATTATTTGTAGTAATAATAATAACAATGAAAACTACAACGTCATGGTATGCACACTTTCTGAGACAGGTAGAAAAGACTCCAAAGTGATTTACCAACAAAAATAGTTTTAAGTTTCATCACTAAATTTGAAGGAGGCTAAATCGTCTTAAATTCTCCTTGTATATCGTTACAAGCTCACTGAAAAGACTCCGAATTACGTTATCATTATAGAACCTGCAATATGATAATAATTGATGAGGCTTTAGGAAAAGATGCGAAAGCCTTTGGACGACAAAGCGACACATTAGGAAAAATTGCTTCAACATAATTTGCCGAGCCAGGAGCTAATGGCCTTAATGGGCAGGGCTGGAGGAATGGTAAAATCGATATTAATAAATCCTTACCTCGCCCTGAAAATGAACTGCAACTCTTTCTCAGGCACTAAACTCCGTTTAGGGCAACTATGTTACTGAAGCAAATTGCACTTGATTTTATTTCGTTGTAGATGTAATGGCCCCAAGGGTATGAACCGGATTCGCAGCAGAGTTTTTGGAATTGATGTTGTATTGCGTTTATTGATATATATACATATATATATATATATATATATATATATATATATATATATATATATATATATATATATATATATATATATATATATATATATATGTATATGTATATATACAATAGTGTGGAAATTCACCTCATTCACTTACGTGTTAACGTCACTTTTAAAGCATGAACATTACAACAGAATTTTATAGGATACGAAGATACGCTCGGCAGCAAACTTTTGGTAAGCAGGCGGTAGTAGGGTGAAAGGATAGATCTAAGGCTTTGAGATGGTTCGGTCGTACTGCGAGAACGGAGGACTATAGTTCGGTAAAAAGCGCATAATTCGGAGGTGTTTGGAAGGAGGAGGACAAGAACACCTGAAAAGTGCTGGATAAATGGGTGGAAAAGGGTACTGGAAAGAGAGTGCCTTAATATGCAGGAAGTGAAAAAGAGTGCAAGACAGAGGTGAACCGCGTGGTCTGTAGGGGTGTTCCTCGAGCTGCCAGTGAGTCTTCTACATATGTGTATGAAATGGCCAATGTTCTCAAACTTTTCTGTTGAGGGCGTTCATCTACATATCAGTAATTAAAGACTGAATGTGGGTAATTACAACTTACAGAAGAAAAGAATTAATGTTGATAATAAAACACACATACACATTTATGCGTAAATCTTTATTAAAAGCGAGAGGGAGATAAAATGGCTATAAAATAGTGAAGACGAAAGACAACAGCCAGGGAAAGGCTATGAATTTAATTCTTTTAGCGAGGAAATGAATTAGAAGATAGAAAAGGCAACGGGAAGAATTAAGGACAAAAAAGTATATCTTAGTTTAACCAGACCACTGAGCTGATTAACAGCTCTCCTAGGGCTGGCCCGAAGGAATAGATTTATTTTACGTGGCTAAGAACCAACTGGTTACCTAGCAACGGGACCTACAGCTTATTGTGGAATCAGAACCACATTATGATGAGAAATGAATTTTTATCACCAGAAATAAATTCCTCTAATTCCTCATTGGCCGGTCAGAGAGTCGAACGCTGGGCCAACAGCGTGCTAACCGAGAGCTCTACCCACTCCCCAATGAAGAACTACAAATAAGGTTATTCAAAAAGCGGAGAGAGAGAGAGAGAGAGAGAGAGAGAGAGAGAGAGAGAGAGAGAGAGAGAGAGAGAGAGAGAGCGCGTATTAGTCTTACATGACATACAACCGATATATTCATGTACAAATCTCAAGTTTATTGTAAAATTAAACATAATAACTCCTTTGAAAAAAAAGGGAGAGGCAATTCTCTTAAATAATGAAATAAAAAGAGACTCTAGAGATGATACATTATAGGAAAGTTATTCTGACCAGCAGGGTAATCGCTAATCTGACGAATGACCGAATAATCGCCGCCATCATTAGGAATGATAGACGGTGCCAAAGACAATACTGTAATATCGGCAACCTGGTTACAAAGGACGGTCGTTCACCTGATTAACATAAGGCCGTTAATCTCCTGCATTGGCTCAATAATCAGCTCCATCTGACTTCCCTGAAGCATAAAATTCCCCGTCGCACCAACGCCCAAGACCCACATGTAGCATTAACCAGGACAATGAAGTTTCACTTTGGTTCCCATTAAACAGACCGACAGCAATAATTAGTCGCGACAACGCTCATCAAAAACAGTTAGTATTTTGTCTCTTTACTGATTTTCTGGAAATATTTCAACTTTGTCGACCTCCTTTATCCGTAAAACCCATTTTCATTTATCTTTGTTTCTTCCCTTGGGGAACCACCAACGTTTGACATTAATTTGCGTTCGTAAATTAATTAGTGTGCTTGGGGGCGTAAGTGTCTAAAAATGAGATGTATTATGCATCTCATTTTTAGACACTTACGCCCCCATAATATATATGTATGTATTTATATGTATGTGTATATACTGTGTATATATATATATACATATATGACTATAGACTTTTCCCTTGTTTAAATTCTGCCGACCTTTCGTCTGTATTATGACAAAATCACCTACACAAAAATGGCCCGCTTTGCACATTTGCGTACCATTTACCATAAAATCTTGATAATCTCATTCAACACTTCCCATATATACTTCACCTCCTGTTTAAGACCTGGATTACTTGATTCATTCAAGGTGTTGGCAGCCTTTGGCCTTCTTCTGTCCCAGAAGAGCTAGGCTCAACTTACCTATATTTTGATTCGCATAGACTGACCCATTCTATTATCATCTACAATATTTATATGAAGTTACCTCTTGAAGTTGCTTTTAGTTCTTCCGTCATCTTTTCATTCGCTTTATCAAACTTTATTACTCTTAACGTCACTCTTCCTTACATCTGGTTTCAGGTCTCTTCACAATGAATATCCAGGCACCCCCGGGTATCTCTGAAGCTTTTCCTTAGCATTAACAAACCAAAAACATATCGTCCCCCCAAAAAAAAAAAAAAAAGTAAAAAATGGGCCGCAGTTTCTTCGGCGCAATCGAGTTTTCTGTACAGCGTACAATGCTGTGTGAAACTCTCAGCCGCGGCCCATGAAACTTTCAGCAACAGACCGGTGGTGGCCTGTGTTGTTGGCACCTATAGCGGTGCCAGACGCGCGATCATGGATAACTTTAACCTTAAATAAAAAAAAACTACTAAGGCTAGAGGGCTGCGATTTGATACGTTTGATGATTGGAGGGTGGATGATCAACATACCAATTTGCAGCCCTCTAGCCTCAGTAGTTTTTAAGATATGAGGGCGGACAGACAAATAGCCATCTCAACAATTTTCTTTTACAGAAAACTAATAAAAACAACCTTTCCAACATCAACTCAAACGTCTCCTTATTCCACAACTTTCCGCATCTCCATCCAAAAGTACTTCAATGGCACAGGTACTGCATACCCTCGCCTACTTACTGTCAAGTACACAATCCCAGGCACGAGTTTCACTACCATTCCATCATTCCTTTCTTTCGTATACCTTTGCTAACTGACTGAGGTGTCTACATTTATCACTTATAATTACAACAGTTATTTTTTTTATTATGTATCTATATTTATCACTTATCATTATAATAGCTATTTTATTATATGCTGTTTTACTTCATTATCTTCTAAGTTCTCTTTTTTCGTATTAAAGCGTCCTCTTTAATACATTTATTTGTTCTCTTTTTTCGTATTAAAGCGTCCTCTTCAATACATTTATTTGTTCTCTTTTTTCGTATTAAAGCGTCCTCTTCAACACATTTATTTGTTCTCTTTTTTCGTATTAAAGCGTCCTCTTCAACACATTTATTTGTTCTCTTTTTCTTAATTTATTTGTTCTCTTTTTTCGTAATAAAGCGTCCTCTTCAACACATTTATTTGTTCTCTTTTTTTCGTAATAAAGCGTCCTCTTCAACACATTTATTTGTTCTCTTTTTTTCGTATTAAAGCTTCCTCTTCAATACATTTATTTGTTCTCTTTTTTCGTATTAAAGCGTCCTCTTCAATACATTTATTTGTTCTCTTTTTTCGTAATAAAGCGTCATCTTCAACACACTTATTTGTTCTCTTTTTTCGTATTAAAGCGTCCTCTTCAATATATACATTTATTTGTTCTCTTTTTTCGAAATAAGCGTCCTCTTCAACACATTTATTTGTTCTCTTTTTTCGTATTAAAGCGTCCTCTTCAACACATTTATTTGTTCTCTTTTTTCGTAATAAAGCGTCCTCTTCAACACATTTATTTGTTCTCTTTTTTCGTATTAAAGCGTCCTCTTCAATACATTTATTTGTTCTCTTTTTTCGTATTAAAGCGTCCTCTTCAACACATTTATTTGTTCTCTTTTTTCGTATTAAAGCGTCCTCTTCAATACATTTATTTGTTCTCTTTTTTCGTAATAAAGCGTCATCTTCAACACACTTATTTGTTCTCTTTTTTCGTATTAAAGCGTCCTCTTCAATATACACATTTATTTGTTCTCTTTTTTCGAAATAAGCGTCCTCTTCAACACATTTATTTGTTCTCTTTTTCGTATTAAACATTTATTTGTCCTCTTTTTCAATTAAAGCGTTTATTTGTTCTCTTTTTTTTCTATTAAAGCGTCCTCTTCAACACATTTATTTGTTCTCTTTTTTCGTCCTCTTAAACATTTATTTGTTCTCTTTTTTCGTCCTCTTCAACACATTTATTTGTTCTCTTTTTCTTTTTCTTCAATATTTAAGTTCTCTTTTTCCTCTTCAATACATTTATTTGTTCTCTTTTTTCGTATTAAAGCGTCCTCTTCAATACATTTATTTGTTCTCTTTTTCGTATTAAAGCGTCCTCTTCAATACATTTATTTGTTCTCTTTTTCGTATTAAAGCGTCCTCTTCAATACATTTATTTGTTCTCTTTTTTCGTATTAAAGCGTCCTCTTCAATACATTTATTTGTTCTCTTTTTTCGTATTAAGGCGTCCTCTTCAATACATTTATTTTATTCTCTTTTTTCGTATTAAAGCGTCCTCTTCAATACATTTATTTGTTCTCTTTTTCGTATTAAAGCGTCCTCTTCAATACATTTATTTGTTTTCTTTTTCGTATTAAAGCGTCCTCTTCAATACATTTATTTTATTCTCTTTTTCGTTCCTCTTTTTTATTTGTTCGTATTAATACATTTATTTGTTTTCTCCTCTTCAATACATTTATTTGTTCTCTTTTTTTCGTATTAAAGCGTCCTCTTCAATACATTTATTTGTTCTCTTTTTCGTATTAAAGCGTCCTCTTCAATAATTTACATTTATTTGTTCTTCTTTTTCGTATTAAAGCGTCCTCTTCAATACATTTATTTGCTCTCTTTTTCGTATTAAAGCGTCCTCTTCAATACATTTATTTGTTCTCTTTTTTCGTATTAAAGCGTCCTCTTCAATACATTTATTTTATTCTCTTTTTTCGTATTAAAGCGTCCTCTTCAATACATTTATTTTATTCTCTTTTTTCGTATTAAAGCGTCCTCTTCAATACATTTATTTTATTCTCTTTTTTCGTATTAAAGCTTCCTCTTCAATACATTTATTTGTTTGTAACAGCTACATAATCCATACTGCATGCCTGTTACCTATATGAGGCGTAATGTCCGAATCACCACACACCGTCAGGAATCTCCACTTCTTTCTGAAGTTAAGTTAAGTATATCTTAGTTTAGCCAGACCACTGAGCTGATTAACAGCTCTCCTACGGCTGGTCCGAAGGATTAGATTTATTTTACGTGGCTAAGAACCAATTGGTTACCTAGCAACGGGACCTACAGCTTATTGTGGAATCCGAACCACATTATGACGAGAAATGAATTTCTATCACCAGAAATAAATTCCTCTGATTCTTCATTGGCCGGTCGGAGAGTCGAACGCTGGGCCAACAGCGTGCTAGCCGAGAGCTCTACCTACCCCTCCAATGAAGAACTACTACTTGCTGAAACCACACAATATACTCGTGACGAGCAGCTGAACTTCATAACCTTGACTTGACCCCAATTTCCTTACTTATTATCGCTTTTAAAAATCTGACAGTTTCTCGCCATGCAACTTCCCATGCAGCATTCAAATACCCCGGTGCCCCGATAACATTTACGACGCACTCTACTATATGACCTTTCCCTTTGTACATTTCGCCCTTCACCCCTCATTCAGAGACGTCCCTTTCACGTACCCATCCTATTCAGCCATTCTGCAACAATGTCACGAACCCGTCACAGGCCCCCACTGCCTTCCAGCAACAATAATAGTCATTTCACCTAAGTCTACGTTCCACTGCTAAAACAGATACAATCACTGGCTGCCCTTCCCAGCCACGTACTCCGTAACCTTCGTCCCTTTCGTAAACAATTCTAAAGGGCACAATACCGCACTGTATTTGTACTGTCTCTATCTCATTCTTTGTATAAATAAATATATATATATATATATATATATATATATATATATATATATATATATATATATATATATATATATATATATATACACACACACACACATATATATATGTATATATATATGTATATATACATATACATATATATATATATATATATATATATATAATATATATATATATATATATATATATATATATATATATATATATATATATATATATATATATATATATATATATATATATATATATATATATATAGCATTCTGACCAGTTTTAGCAATTGTTATTTTGTTTTTGCAACTCTTATCGTAATTAAAGGAACTAGCTTTCCTAAGGGCCAGGACTGAGCAAGTTACCTCTTCTGACTCCCACCTAATACGCTGCCCATCTTCGGAAAAGTCAGTTCTCTTCCTCATTTTCTTATTTTTCAGTTAATATCATCTACATGCCAGCAGACTTAATGAAGGTTCCCATCATCTCTGGAAGACCCAGCTAATGTTTGCCCAGCCACAAGGAAGTGTTGACTTCAGCCACTAGAACCAATTTTTAGATGGGGCCATGGGGAGTTTTTCGGTCTTGTTTGAAAACGTATATCGCCAATTACTTGAAAAATATCGATATTTTCAAATATATTCTTGAGCAAACATTTTCCTCACGAGAGAGAGAGAGAGAGAGAGAGAGAGAGAGAGAGAGAGAGAGAGAGAGAGAGAGAGAGAGAGAGAGAGAGAGAGAGGAGTTAGGAAATAGCACAGTCGTTTTTAAGACAAATGGAATCTTTCCTAGATAGTGACCCCCAAGGGTTTTCGGGGGTCGTTATCTAGGACTAATATTTCTTTGCGGTCATTATCTTTATATTTACAACCTTTTGTTTATGTTTTTACGGTAATCCCCAACGGGCTTGTACTAAACACGCCGCAAAGGTGGATACCTGCCGGGTTAAAGCCCGTCGGGCTCACTCTCTAGGAAAGTTCCGACAAATGCTTAAGTGTTGTGCTTAAAAGAATATTAAATAAGAAGAGAATTCCTCCAACACACATCTTTATAGACAACTGTGTCGGGAGAAAAGATTATCAAGCAATAATACGAAATAAAGGTCACCCGCTATATAAGAGAACATGACATCCAGAAATATTCTCTGAATTTCAAGCCTGAAAACTCCCTTCTTGGCGCGCAATCCAGAATCACGTCATTAATCAGGTCCTATAACTTCTTTAATTTTTTGTTAATCACCTCCACAATAGACAACACATGATTTTAACAGCTGTTCAGAACGGTATTCATGCTATATTCTGTTTCTCTTATATTCAACATACTCGTATCTATTATTCACAGACGTGGTCTGCTTGACTGCGTTTCGGTTCCAATTCTTGTCATGAAATTTACAGGATCCCGGTCATCTAGCAATAGCCAAAAATAGTCGTACTTGTACTTCACAGACAGTCCCGCCATCCCTCTTTGTATTTAATGTTTGGTGTCTGTTATTCCATTTTCATTTCCTTGAATATACTATGAACTTGCAGATGTGTAAACTCTTGATTTCTATTGCAAACCACTGCGCGTCTCAAAACTGTTTTCAACGTGGTATTAGTTGTCTGAATTTACATTTCTACCATCAGTTTTAAATTCCACTTTCTTACATGTATGCCTATTTCGTCTGGCGGCTACTCAAGTTCCCGGGCTTAATGGTGAAGAGAAATTTTTAATGTCGAACAAATCTCACTCGCAATAACAAAGTCCCATCGGAAAAAATGTGTGAAGGTTGTTGTGCCTTCGAAACTCATCTAAGTAATGAAATATAACTAGTGGTCAGCCCACGATGGAGGGTGACATCCAGGGTATAATGGATAATGGGTTTCATTCTGAGAAATCTGCATACACATGCACACATATACCTGTATATACATATATATATATATATATATATATATATATATATATATATATATATATATATATATATATATATATATATATATATATATATATATATATATATATATATATATATATATATATATATATATATATACACACACACATATATATATACATATATATAACACCCGCACATATATATTAAATATATAATATATGTTACATGTATTTTGTCACATCCACACGTGACACTCTTACATATATTCACAAATATAAAGCCACAAATACGGTTTCAGTGCTTGCTCACATTCACGTATATTTATGGGAAAAGAAACGTACATTACGTATAAAAATATGCTATAAGAATTATATTGAAAAGATAGCAAGATATTATTTTTCAGAGGCTATATTATTATTACTTTTGAATGCCGATATTCCTATTTAACTTTCACCACTTGCAACAGACAGGTAAATGCTCCTAAATACACAAAAAGGGACGAGGAGGGGAGTGTTTATAGGAGACATCTGTATCTGCCCTTCTCTCTCTCTCTCTCTCTCTCTCTCTCTCTCTCTGTGCTTATCTTTTTGTCGACTTGTCTGTCTGTCTGTCTGTCTTTTTATTTAGATTGCTGTTCTACAGTGGCCCATTTACAGCTATCCACGTGCATAAGTATAAGACATCTTGAATTTTCAAATACCTGGTGAAAGTAAAGAGACAAAATGCAAACAATCAGTCCCAATTAAAATTTTCCACACAACTGTTACTCTCATTATATCTCATTTAATGAATATGAATGAAGGATCGGCAATATTTTTCAAGAAATAATTTCATAAATTTTGGATATTTTTCTGTCCACTAAATCTCAGTGTGAATTTAACATAATTTTCATAACATGTGAAATATTAGAAGACTTTGTAGATTAGCCAGCGTCATGCGAAGGGGAGAAACTAGAAGGGAGATGCTGACGATATAATCCCGCAACCAGATGTCAAACCATGGTCCCGTACCCAAAATTGTCCCACGCTCCACCTGAAAGCTTGCCTACGATTTCCTAACGTTTTAGGCAGAAAACCATTTCATGATTTATGAACTTTAGGCTGTCAAACCAAGCACCGGGGCGCTCTTGGCCACTCGGCGTTTAAGACAGTGAAAAGAGGGAGACAGAGTGGTTGGGCAACATAAAGAAATACAAAAAACTAATGGCGATGAAGTATATGGATCGAAAGATGGAACCGAGATAAAATCCCACAGTTTCACTAAGAAGTAACATTTAGACAGGCTGGACAGTAGGGCTGAAGAAAGCAAGCGGGATTGGAGGTAAAGAAGGAGGCTTAAAAATGGGTACTCAATAAAACACTTCCTTTAACCGGTCGGGTAAAACATACTGCTTTTTTTGCCCAGGAACTCGTTAGTACATTCAAGCCCATCTATTTATCTTTCAGTATTTTCATTCATTTCAGGTTTTGTATTTCATGTAATTTAAGGCTCTGTTTTCCTTAGAAATCACCGATTTACTCGATCTTTAAATGTGTTTCAAATGCACAAAGTGTAATTACAAGGTAGCCCCCTATTTAGAGGACAGCGCGTTCAAGCAAATACCTCTCGAGAACTTGGAACTTGACGAACTTTACGCAAAATTTCGAGGCCTGGTTCGAAGTTTCCTGACTCTAGACCAGCGAGTTTGTAATTTCGAAACAAATAATTATTCTGAGGCTTTAAAGAATCTAATGAATTAAGAAATATCACGTCGGTTTTATAAGATCAGATTTTATATGACATGGATACGAAAAAGGATAAGGATATTAATAAAAGTGTAATAAAAAAAATACGGTCTTAACACGCTACACCGATTGGATCTCTCTCTCTCTCTCTCTCTCTCTCTCTCTCTCTCTCTCACAAACACACACCATGTGTGTAATAAAAAAACTTCCATTACCAAAATGGAGTCAGCAAAACGAGATCTTCCGAGGATCATCAGTCGTATATTTGCTTTTATCTGCTCTTCTCTGATAAGAGCCTTGAGAAACTTCAGTGCCATTTGTTACTCCTTTTACATTATACTTACTCAGTATATATATATATATATATATATTATATATATATATATATATATATATATATATATATATATATATATATATATTGTTACTCTCTTGGTTGATCATGTATTATTCAATTTACTAAATTTTACGGCCCTGCAAACCAAGATTACACGTAACCTGTCACTTGAAGCCAAAAGTTAACCTCAAAGACAGACGTTAATTAGCCAAAGGTCGCCAGTTAAGGGTTATTAACCTTAACAAAGAATATTTGAGATGAATTTGATTTTAAACGCAACGGTTCTCCCAAACATTCGGACGCGAGGCATACAAAAGCATCGAGATTTAACCTGATTTTGCTTACCTAAATCTAGATTTTACTGGAATAATGGGGTTGAAGCTAACAATAAAATAATTAGGCTTAATCTAGACTTTGTAAACACATATACCCTAAGTGGTGGCTGAAGGAAGAAAACAAATGGAAAAGAACTAGTCAATCAAAACAAGAATCGGACTTACTGAACGCCGAGTCGCTGCGCAAACGAGGAACCTCAGGATCATCTTCCCAGTCGTAATAAAGAATTTTCGCACGCAGCGTCACCCTTTCCGTGATCTCTCTCTGACCCGACCTCTTCTCTGAGGGCTTATAGACCTTGACAAAGGCATCGTCGAATGATAGAATAAAGCTTAAGGGCCACCATAACTAGGGTCATTGAGCGTAAACCATTTAGGTCCCTAATGCCCAACATATTTTGTTTACAAACTTTCCAGCCTATGCGGCGCCATTTGTCTAAAGGCGGTGATTGTTATTTTTACTTACCAGTGTTAGGTCAATTGTTATATCGACAACAGCAGTAATATTTATAAAAATATATATATATATATATATATATATATATATATATATATATATATATATATATATATATATATATATATCCACTGCTCTTATTGGATTTTTAGACCGTAACCAGGGCTATCCCTTTTCAACAATCATGCAGGATAATTAAGGATGACCAAGGTTTCCCAAAGGCATCCAAGGGTTCCTACGGCTTTCCTTTCATGGGTATCCGGCAGGATATCTCTACACCCAGTTTCCCAAGATATTTTTTTTTTATTATGACCAATACATGCTTACTTCATGAATCTTGGCGGCTTAAATAATTAACCTTTTTTCATAAGAATGAGGATTATTCAGGTGCTGCTTAGTTACAGACGATGCTTAATGTTATATAACCTATCGGCCATCCTCACTCCCTGCTTGTTTGTTAACCTGTTTGAGGACTCTTCTTATGCAAGGATAACCTTGTTTCATAGGTTGGAAATGAATCGAATTGAACACAGAACTTAGGCCAAAGTCCAAGCACTGGGACCAATGAGGTCATTCTGCGCTTAAACGGAAATTGACAGTAAAAGTTTGAAAGGTGTAACAGGAGGAAAACCTCGCAGTTGCACTATGAATCAGCTGTTAGGAGAGGGTGGAAAGTAAGATGGAAGAAAGAGAATATGAAAGGAGATACAGTAAAAGGAACGAAAGGGTTGCAGCTAGGGGCCGAAGGCACGCTGCAAAGAACCTTAAGTAATGCCCACAGTGCACCGCATGAGGTGCATTGACGGCACTACCCCCGTACAGGGTTTATAGGTTAGAGGGTCAAAAAGATCCAACTAGCTTTAATTAGGAGCCATATCTGGTTTTTCCTAACACCTGACTCTCTCGCAGATATTTCACTGACTTCAGTCATTAATCACAGTCATTTGTCAACTAAGACGAAAAAATGGCTTCCATTTCTTCTAACCTGTCTGCCATTTTCTTCTCACTGCTTTTCTTTATAAGGTCAGGTAATCTCTTGAAACTGAAAAATCTTTACCTCTGTCAACAAAAATATTATCTGTATATAATCTTTCCTTTGGACCTAAGACAAATTAGGTTTCCCGGTCGGTCCTGGCTTTTCCAATTTCCACATACACAAATACACACCCATATACTTAAAAATACATACATAAATACATAGAATTAGTTTCCAATTTCCACATACACAAATACACACCCATATACTTAAAAATACATACATAAATACATAGAATTAGTTTCCAATTTCCACATACACAAATACACACCCACATACTTAAAAATACATACATAAATACATAGAATTAGTTACTAGTACACTTACCTACAAAAGGTTACATTATATCTAAAGGTTTTCTCTGGCACATGTAGTATCAGGTGTCATAAATCTCCGTCAGAAAACTTTGACGAAATTCAAGTGTTTTCCTCGTTCATCTTTTGAATTTAGCAGTATTACTTATCTCGCCGTGCGTTTCAGTTCGACTGATAAACTTACGATTAGGATGCGAATCTGATGGCCTGTGTTATAAACTCGTTTGCATACTGAGCAAGAGTCTGCCGTTTTAATTACTGTAAATGCGGTCATTAAAACCATCTAAAGGTATGTCGCCAATGTAATTAAACGGTTTAAACTCGCATTAGTGACCCTAAATGACTTTTATTGCTATAAACTGCCTCTACTTAAGAGGGAAACTGAGGAAGAGAAAGACCATAAAAGTACTTAGTACTAAGATTCTCGCTAATCTTCCAACAAATTTATTTCCTAAATATCCGGAGTCTCTTCATTATGAATAAAGACGCATCATTAAGCCCTTAACGTCCAGCTCAGATGAATACACATGGATGTGTGCCTTGGAATCATAATGATGCAGGCGTTAGCTGTACAAAAGAGAGAGAGAGAGAGAGAGAGAGAGAGAGAGAGAGAGAGAGAGTAAAACACCAAATTCGTGCTATTCATGTTACTAATGACCTTACAGTGTCTATTGATTTCGGACATATTTTTTTTCCTAGCTTAATAATTGTTGCCAGTCAAGCAACTGGAAAGGCTGATCTTCAATTTACGCGGATTTGGGCCTTTTCATCCAATTGGATGAATGTATGAATCTGCTTGAACCTTGGAGGGGGAAGGATGTATCGCAATAACTTCCCAGTAATTGCACTCATTCGTATCGGATTTGCTAATGAGGTCTCACCAACCCAGGTGCAAACAAGGAAACCTGGAGCCGATACCCCCTACGTCATGCGATGTTTAATGTCAATACATTACAGAGCATGCAGATATATATATATATATATATATATATATATATATATATATATATATATATATATATATATATATATATATACATATATATATATTATATATAAATATATATAAAAGTCTAATATATATATATATATATATATATATATATATATATATATATATATATATATATATATATATATATATATATATATATATATATATGTATAGTCATAACAGTTATATACTGCCACATACAGTGTAAGCGTCTACGTCTCTACAAATGCAAGTAAGAACAAGAATTCACTATATATCTGACTTTTATATCGTGCATATAGTTCGTATAAATGTATACGTGCAAAAATTCTTACAACTTTTATCTTGATAGACGGATGCAATATTGCTGTCAAGAGAGAGAGAGAGAGAGAGAGAGAGAGAGAGAGAGAGAGAGAGAGAGAGAGAGAGAGACTGCAGTCAATCAAAAGGTCGTCTAACCTAAGACCAGGACTTTCATCCATATATCTTTACCAACCTACTACACGTCACGGACAAGTTTCCTATGGCTGGAACTAATTTGCATTGTAGAACAGGCCTTTCATTAAAATGAGTCTCATCAATAAACTGATGAAGGAAAGTTAATATTTTCAAAGCCCACTGAGGGCTGCAAGACCGTCGAGGGTGCTTACGTAACGGTATATAGCGCTGGTTGCAGCATCGACATGGCGAAATTGATGATAATTGAATCAGTATTGGAGCAACGAGTCGCTCGGTTCAAGGACGCGTTGATTATCGTGAAAACTGAGCTACGATCTAACGCTGTCATTTGCATGGAAATTGCGAGGCAATCCTCGCGGTACTCTGAAGCGCCACGCTCATTTGCTCTCATTTTTCCTGGAAAATGTTGCACAATCCCCTCTTATTTGCGTACATGGTTTTTCGTGTGATTTTTGTTCACATTAATATATTTATTTTCAGTTATCATTTTATTATAGCCTGTTCTGTTGACTTTTTTTCCCCTTTTCTCGCATTTGAGCATTATGATCTCAGGAAGCTTGCTGAGTAGTTAAATGGCCTATTTGACTTGTTTTAGATAAGTGTAAGCAAATCTACAACAACAACAAAATCAAAATTGCGACAACAACAGCAACAGAGAAAGATGACAAGAGAGAATTGGGACAAAACTAAAATCAAAGGTATTAGACAAGAGCAATACCCAACTTTCCAGTGACCAAACTACAAGTACTAGCAGTTTCAATATATGTGATGGAATATTCTACAGAAAGACAATTCAATATTTATCACTGGGGGTTTTATCAATGCATCTGATATTTACTTGCTTAGAAATGTCGAGAAGAGTTCATGGAGCCCAATAGACATTAGTCCAATATACGCTGCGAAATTAGGTTAAACTAGTCTAGTAAAATTGGACGATTAACTAAGAAATGGACTTAATGACAATATATGAATCGTTGACTGATCTATTCCGTTGGCCAGCACATATCAAAGACTTTGGCATATTACGTGAATGCCAAACAAAGCTCGTAACATACGAGAGAGAGAGAGAGAGAGAGAGAGAGAGAGAGAGAGAGAGAGAGAGAGAGAGAGAGAGAGAGAATGGTCAAACTGTTCCGCCATGTAGCCATGTATCTCATTATTTTCTCTTTTTCTCCACCTCTGTTACCTCACAAAACAATCAACCAACGACCAGATACATAATTTAGTGCTTAGGTCAACAGAAGCACATTGGATTTCTAAGGAAACACGCATACACCTTACCTACTATTCCCCATGCAGGATCGAACCCAGGTTCCTCGGTTACGATCCGAGATC
>NC_089745.1:57303993-57336493 GCF_040412425.1 Macrobrachium rosenbergii | reverse complement strand
ATATACATACAAACATATATATATATATATATATATATATATATATATATACATATATATACATATATATATATACATACAAACATATATATATGCATATATAGATAAATATATATATATATAATATATATATGTATGTATGTATGTACGTATAAATGTTTATTAGCGCTTTCGCCTGGTATATATGAATATTGTAACTGACAACAGAATGAGAGAATTTAAACTGAGCTCATGCACTTCGACGGAGTGAAGAAGTGCTTTTCATATATATCTATGTGTGCATGTACATTATTATATATATATATATATATATATATATATATATATATATATATATATATATATATATATATATATATATATATATATATATATATAATGGGAGCAGTTCAAAGGAGTGACATAACAAAGGAGTGAAACCTCAGATATAAATTTCAAAGGAGTGACAACCATCCAACCAGTATTTAAAATATGTTAACAATTCAGTGGTTCTATTTTTTCTTAAATAAAATCTTAATAATTTAATCATTTTTATAAATTTTGGTTACTTTGCCACTTCATCGTTATGTCACTCCAATAAAATGTTACTCCTTTAACACGGCATTTATATCACTCCTTTATGTCACTCCTATGAAATGTCACTCGTTCGGTACTTACCCATATACAGTATATGTCTATATATATATAATATATACATATATATATATATATATATATATATATATATATATATATATATATATATATATATGTATTTATATGTATGTCTTTAAGTATGGGTAGCCTATAAATATATATCTATGTGTGTGCTTGTGTGCGCACGCGTACACTAGGTCCTAAAGATGGACTCTGGGAATGCATTCCATCCTTTCCCATAAATCTCATTCTCAAGTCTGAGAGCCCTGAAACAAACTTGAATCCTTATGGTGAATGTTTACCCTCCGTCAAACTGTTGCAGGACTGAGCAGTCATAAATTTACAGATAAATGTTCATGTCTACATGGACATGAGTTCTTGGAGCGAAAGGTAAACAATAAATGGAATATAGAATTTAGGTCAAAGGCAAAGCGCTGGGACCTATGAGGTCATTCAGCGCTGAAACGGAAATTATCGGTAGAGAGGTTTGAGAGGTGTAACAGGAGGAAAACTTCGCAGTCGCACAATGAAACAAATGTAGAGAGAGGTTGGACAGCAAGATGGAGGAAAGAGAATATGAATGGAGGTACAGTAAAAGGATTGAAAGGGGTTGCAGCTAGGGACCGAAGGAACCCTGCAACGAACCTTAAGTAATGCCTACAGCGCACCGCGTGAGGTGCAATGACAGCACTTACCCGCTACGGAGGGTAAGCAATAAAGTGCTCCTCTTCGGAATCAAATTATTGACTGCAGGATATGACTGAACTTACGAAGACAGAATTTTCGTTGATGGGGAGAAATTTTAGTGCAGATATGTAGAATCAAGTAGCACTTTTTAAAATAACGATCTTCCAGCAGCCAGTGCTACCCAGCCTCGCCAGATTAAGATAAGAGCTCTCAGTGCTAATAACTTGCGCAGACAGCATCCCAGAATAAACCCCCAACTGTGCTTGAACAGAAAAGAAAGAAATGACCGTAAATTAACAAATGAATAAACATATAAACTCAAAACCAACGATACAAGTAAGAAAAAGTACATGAAGGGAAAGCATTATTACAGTCTCTTTTATCTCTGAGCATCAGTCCCAACAATGCCGCAAGGAAGATGAATTGCACAGTTTTACGATGAAATGAACAAAGGACAGAAATGCCAAGACCAGATAAAATATGAGTAAACGGTCTGCTCACAAAACAGAAGCATTACTAACAGCTACGATAGTGATGTGCATCGATTCCCACTATAATGTTTGCACTGGATCGCGCTCACTGGCTTCTTTGGACCTCAAGAACCGTTTTAATTAAGTAAGGCCGACAAGATTCATAAAATCCAACAACTTGAAATTAAATTAAACGCTCATCTGGGTTTATATCAAAGGGAAATACGTTTAGGACCAACTGTCGGTCATTTTCACGCGTTTTAAAACAGACCAGAAACGGATGAAAGCTTGAGGCTAAAGCACACATCAATATCATATGATGAGAAGCTATCAGTGATATAAACAAGTAAAAAATGTGCCGAAGTTTCTTCGGCGCAATCGATTTTTCTGTACAGTGTATAATGCTGTATAAAACTCCAGCCACGGCCTATGAAACTCTCAGCCGCGGCCCATGAAACGTTCAGCCATGGCCCGGTGGTGGCCTGTGTTGTTGGCACCTTTAGAGGTGCCAGACGCACTATCATGATTAACTGTAACCTTAAATCAAATAATAACTACTGAGGCTAGAGGGCTGCAATTTGGTATGTTTGATGGTAGGAGGGTGGATGATCAACATACCAATTTGCAGCCCTTTAACCTCAGTAGTTTTTAAGATCTGAGGGCGGACAGAAAAAGTGCGGACGGACAGACAAATAGCCATCTCAATAGTTTTCTTTCACAGAAAACTAAAACAAGCTGAAAGTATGGAGACAATAATGCTAAAGAAAAGACTTGCCGAGGATTTCACTCCCATTTTTGAGGACACACCGATAGAAGTTTTCTGGGATTTCCTACGAATTCGTCGAAAATTACTGTTGCGAATTCTTCCAATAGCAGTCGTATATGGCAAATGTTATTAACATTTATCTTGCTTCACAAATATAACCCAAGTGCGTCGCCTGCACATTTACTTAGATTTTAATTAGCAGGAGACAACGCAATGCAATATACTAAAAGATAAAACTACACAGGAAGGTCTGTGAATTAAAGAAGAAAACCATTCTAAGTTCGTAATGATCTTGAGAGAACAAACACTTCCAACTCTCATTCTCTGTCCTCTCTTCCACCTCCTCCTCCTCCTTTATCTCCTCCCAGTCGTAGGCACGTGAAGCACCTTTAACAGGCCGCATGCATCTGCCAAGCAATGATAACACCACATCGCCAATTTCTAAGAAAAGCTCAGTTCCCTAACCACCGGCCCCCAACCCCATCCACCCCACACACACACGCTCCTTCAGAGCCTTCATTCCCCAAGACAGATCACTTTGTTTAAACTTGGTAAAGGGCACGAAAGAGGCACGTAGGGGTCGCTGCCTAGTTGGCGGTTCTTCGCGACTCCAATATATCTTGCAGCACCTCCGGGGGATTGGGGGAATTAAGAGGGAGCAGGGTGGGCGGGGGGGTATTTCGTTCAGAAGCGATAGAGTGTAACGATGGAAATGCAAATAAGGAAGGTGTTGTCACACGCCGAAAAATGTGTGCGAAAGAAATCTGCTGCATCTGCAAAAAGTTGCAGTGCAACAGCAAAAAATGCAGCCCCTTAGGAATGAGCAATCTTAGCGTCACTACTTCAATTTTACTTTAATGTGACGGGAGAGAATCATTTTACTTTAAGGTAACTACGTAGCAAAAACATGGTCTCGTAGCTAAACCGAAATGTCAGCGATACATGACGAGGAAAACTAGCTTTGATGCTAGAGAACTAATGCATCGGAGAGTAAAAGTGGTTTCAAGCAGTCATGTTTATATGAGGCACATAGCAAGGAGCTACATGTAGATGCTACTCTCTCTCTCTCTCTCTCTCTCTCTCTCTCTCTCTCTCTCTCTTTACCTGCTTCTAAAGCGTAAACTCGCTTTGATGCTACAGAACTATTGAATCGGAGGTTAAAAATGGTTTCAGGCAGTCATGTTCGTATGAGGCACATAGCAAGGAACTACATGTAGATGCTCCTCTCTCTCTCTCTCTCTCTACCTGTTTCTCAGGCGTAAACATATATAAGCTAATAAAAAAATCCATAAACATACATATTTTGGTAATATACAGTACATGTTCATATACTTTCATATGGAACGAAAGGCAAAGAACTTCCCAGGAGAGCTTCCATAAATGAGAATTACAAGAAAGAGAAAAACTCTTTGTTCCAAATATCCTTAACAGTTAAGAGTGTCACTACGACAGCCGAGAACCCCGCGGTCATGTAAGAAGCATATCTTCATTAGGTGTTATGAAACCAGCTTATTACGATTATAAACTGAACAACCATGTGCTAATTTTATGTTCAACGTTACATTTAGAATAGAATAGAATAAAATATAAAATTTAGACCAAAGGCCAAACGCTGGGACTTTTGAGGTCATTGACCGCCAAAAGGGAAATTGGCAGTATGAAGGTCAGAAAGGTGTAACAGGAGGAAAACCTTGCAGTTGCTCTATGAATCAACTGTTAGAGAGGGGTGGAAAGTCAGATGGGGAGAATATGAAAGGAGGTACAGTAAAAAGAATGAAAGAGGTTGTAGCTAGGGGCCGAAAGGACGCTTCATTTAAAGATTTTCCGATTTGAAGATTTTTTTATATAAAAAGGGGTTAGAAAATATCTGAAATGTCATTATCAAAATTGAGAGTTTAACTAACTAATAATACGTATTTATTTACAGAGCTATTTGTCCCAGTTAGTCTGAGATTCTTAAAAAGTTATAAACATCTAGTATCCAAGGTGACTCAATAGCTGTTTAAAGCATGGTTTTTGTAAATGTTGTACATGAATTCTACACTAATATAATGGTTTAATCTGACAGTGCAGTATTATTGCAGTACACTGAAAACTGATATCAACAACGCATTCAAGAATATTGATTTACCCAAACGGCGTCACAACATCTAATGTAGGTTAGTTATTGGGGTTGTACGAAGAAAATAGAGATTTACAGATAATATTACAAGAAAACATTCAAGTTTTCATCTGTTAATCTTGTGACTTTTTCTCGGTTACATTACAAAAATAAGGACTGAAAATATGCAGGCTGCTAAGCAGTTGCCATATATAAAAGTTAAGGAACACTGAGGTGCATTTTAATTACGCAGTTTCGTTGATCAAATTAACATAGTTTTTCAAAACTCCAGTACTTTACGTAACATACACAATAAAGGTACCGTCATGGGCATCTAGAAACAATAGTTTTTTGAAGTCAAAGAAGAGTACAAGAGAATTTTCCTTTTACCATTGGTTGTCATCTATTTGTATTCACAATGGCTCTAACAGCCAATTAACATTTTTTTTTACAGCAAATACGATTTCTGAAACGCAGCCATACTGTGCACAGAATAACTATTACCAGTCGGCAATGTAAAAGACTGTTCCATTCCCTTTACGAACTTATATATCAGGTTTGTGGTGTCCTCCAAGACCATTCCCAATTTTCGGATGTGTCATCTTGGTAGGCTTGATGCGGTAGATAATTAGCAGTTATTACAAAAAATAATGAGTCAGTGAATTAAACTAATATTTACGTCATAAATGGAAGACTAATTCTGTCTCATAGAGATAAAATAAAGTAGGAGAGAGAGAGAGAGAGAGAGAGAGAGAGAGAGAGAGAGAGAGAGAGAGAGAGAGAGAGAGAGAGAGAGAGAGAGAGAGACATAATTGAATTCTTTTAAACCTGCCGTTACTTTCTACCAATCAGGGAGTTTAACTGACTTCGTAAAGAAATTATCAACCAGAAAGCTGTTCATATCTAACGAATTGTAAAAAGAATAAGAAAAAATCTGGGGTAAATTTGGAAATTTGGCAAAAGTTTGAATTAAGTTGATAGTTATTGAAAAAGTTTCAGGAAAAATGAAGAGAAAAATGGAATTATTATAAGTTTAGTCGTAATTTCGTCTTGGAAGTTCGCGGGTAAAAAATCTCTGATGAAAACAGTTTCATCCTTAATTTCATTAACGTTATCATGGACAAAATTATTTCAAAATTGAATTATAATTCAGATACATGAGCTACGTTAATGTAATTAAGGGTATTTTATCAGATTTTACAAAATCTCCAGCTATAAATACTTACAATCAATAGTAAAAAAAACTTTTGTTATTCCGTATCCTTCACGTCGGTTTTTAAGTTTTTTTATAATCAATCTTTTTCATTATCATTCAGTTTCAATTGAGGAAAGTCAATGATTTAAACAGACGAAGCCGGTACCCCTCAGGGCTTCTAATTATATTCCCCCGGCTTCTGTATAATCATTAAAAGCACTGAAATCCCTCTTGTTTGTTTGTTAACGTCTTCATTCAAGAAGAAAATGATCCCTGAAATAAAATCCGAGAATACTGTCTATATCCATTTCCTCTCGCGGAGCTTCGCCAACTCATTATGAGCCCAGACATCTTTAATGGTCCCTTGTCCTTACATCTGATCAGTGACTCAATTCACTGCTCTCCTTGAATGTACCTACACAATGAATTTTTATCATAAAAAACTCTTATGATTTAATTGTGTCGAATAATCTCCTCACTATGAAGCTTTGCTAAGCACTAAATGGGGGCCTTAATGACTGAGGTTCTTTATGGACTGAAGTTCTTAACTTAGCATCACCATTAAGCGCTACTTGGGCCCTTGCTAACTGCCTCATTTTTCTTGTGAAAATGCTGAGATTGTGAATAGGAGAATTAATCACTTGGATGTCCCTTCTTCGTTCCACGTTCAAAATAATGAACTCTTACTGTCTTGTAGCTTCAGTCTAGTCACTTCTTATTTCTCTGTTCATTGAAAAGAAACGTGTGTGTATATATAAATTATATATATATATATATATATATATATATATATATATATATATGTGTGTATGTGTATAACTGAATTACGAAGATATGGAACGTGATGAATGTATAAATAAAGGCAAATGCCATGAAGGAAAAGCGAAACAACGGAGTAGTCCCTAATCCTATCGACACACGGTCCTTTACTAGCAAAGTAAAGGACCCTGTGTCGAAAGGCCTAGCAACCACTCTGTTGTTTCACTTTTCCTTCGCGGTATTTGCCACAGATTTATATAAATGTATATATGTACGTAAATATATATATATATATATGTATATACATATATATATATATATATATATATATATATATATATATATATATATATATATATATATATATATATATATATATATATATATATATATATATATATATATATATATATATATATATATATATATATATATATTACTGTATATATGTATACACACATACATATATATATATATATATATATATATATATACACACACACACACACACACATATATATATTTATATATATATAAATATACCTATATTTAAACAGAATGGTATATATATAAATATTTTTATTCAAAAAATTACAAGATTTTTTAAATCACAAAATATTCCAAATACAAATATTCCCATCGTCCGGTAGGCCTAAATGGAATGGAATGGAATATAGAAATTCGGTCCAAGACCAAGTTCTGGGATCTACTATGTCATTCAAAGGTGAAAGGAAAATTGATAGTTGAAAAGTCTGAAAGGTGTAACAGGAGGAAAACTCAAAGCAGTTGCACTATGAAACAATTGTTAGGAGCGGGTGGAAAGTATGGTGAAAGAAAGAGAATATGGACAGATATCATCCTGTTTAAATGAATTCTTGTTGTTCTTTGTGGAGAAAACTTAATATATGACTGTATATATATATATGGTCAAACTATAATATATATATATATATATATATATATATATATATATATATATATATATATATATATATATAATGTGTGTGTATATACACACATATATATACATATATATAGACATATATACATATACATATACACATACACACATACATATATATTTATGTATATACATGTATATAGATATATAAATATATATACATATATATGTATATATGATATACTGTACATATATATATGTATATATATATTTTCACATAACTCAAGCCTTAATTAACTGGACCTATTACAATAAGAGCTATTATGTATAATACACATTTCCACTCATTAAGTAAGCAAGAGCCAAGTTTTTATGGAATAGTTTGATTATGACGGGAAAGAAGGTGCATAACTAAGCAATTTATGACTACATAATAAATTAAAACTTTTCGCATTTTTCCATACTTGACCTTCACTAACAATTATGCAAGGAGGGAACAGAGTGACAACTAATTATTCTGCTTAACGACATCAGCATCATCATTATTCCGAAAGATGAACAGATTTCAAAGTCAAAAAAGCAAAAAAAAGTAAGTGGAAAGAAAAGAACTTGGGAAAATGTGAACTAGCGAGAAGAGTGTCGAGCCTTCGCCACTGCTGTAAAGTAAACGGTCGTAAATTCACTCGGGCCCCGAGTGAGCGCGTAAAAATATCAAATGCCCATTTGGTTATGGAAATACAAGACACTTCCTCACGTTCCTTGATCAGCCGACGGAAAGGGGCTAACTTTTCAGAATTTTAAACTTTGACTTAATTTGTTCTTTCATTCTCTTTGGCGAAACGAATACATAAAAATAAATAATTGATAATATCTACGTACACAAATCCATACATAAAAACTGCAAGTCTTTATGGGCCACCTTTAAATGGCCAAACGTGAGCAAACATATCAAACACGGCGAGACCACTTCATGGGCAACTTCTTTCCAAACAGTGAAAGCAGTAAGAGAAACCAGGCTTTCCCGGAGAATGCTAAAGCCTTCTTCCTAATGGCAAATACAACTTGATTCCCTCCAAAGGAGATATTTTCATCCAGGCTGACCGCACATACCGCTAAGTCGCATCATATCCCACGTGGAATTCGGAATGGCCGGAAAGCCGTTGAGTCAACCGTCCTCCCCTTGTTGACTGGGGGAGTTTTCGCGCACGCAGGAAAGCTACCATGTGTACGTACGCGTTGCTATTTGTTGGGTGGAGATATCTCTCTCTCTCTCTCTCTCGTGGAGATCCCGATGGGTCGGGTCACGGGATAGTGCCCTCCATGGATCAGACGCTTCTCAATGGAGGCTTAAACATTTTTAAAGAGTCCTATTGTTTCATTTGTTGACTCGAGCCTGGGACAAAGAAAGGGTCGTTTTTCCCATCCTGGCTGTCGTAGCCTGCAGGAATTCCTCGAGTCATTATGATCTACAAAAATTCTTAATATAGACTGTCTTCTTCTCTTTCCATTGTATATATGTATGTATATATATAAAGACAAGCAGTGTAATCATTTAGCATTAAGGTACACTCAGAAACATACGTACATACATATACAAACATAATCACACACATATATTATTATATATATATATATATATATATATATATATATATATATATATATATATATATATATATATATATATATGTATATGTATATATATATATATATATATATATATATATATATATATATATAAATATATATATATATATAAAGAATATTCCTTGCAAAAGATAATTCTTACAACTTAAGCTGAAGATGTGCTGCTTTCACACTTTTCCCTTGATTAAAATGAGGGAATACTGTCGCAAATAAACAAATGATTTGGAGGTGCCACATTTACAATTTTAAGGAGACAATATGAATCACCAGTCAAGATAATATAACTCACAAGTCGCAAAAAAAAAAAGGAGCAAAAAATCAATACTTACAAAAATTTTGTACATTTTGTTAATTTTAGGCTAGAAAGTCTTTGCCCTTCTCTGTTCTTGAATACAAATTCCACCTGTCTGAGAAGTAAGTTCGCCGTCAGTCGAATGAGGGAATGTTTACAAGGGTTTGGTTGCCATAGCACCTACTCTAATAAAAATCACAACTATAAAAAGCAATAATGAGATTATGCAGTAATTCGTTGAAAACTGGTTGCAACAGTTCACCTATAGAAGAACATACAGTAGGTAAGAGTCAGGAATTGCAAGCAGTGAAGGAATCAGTTCGTCTTTGAGAACAATCACTCCTGAGTCTTATGAAGAGAACTTCCTTTATTCAGGGATACTGACAAATAAACTATCAAAGCAAATGCAGGGGCTGATAAAAAATTAAATACAAAAGTAACTAGTTTTATTAAGAGACAAATTTCTCAATAACGTCTGACGTAAATATTCCGACAGTACAAACGAAAAAAATGGACAAAAAATGAATAATGTTACTCTCTCTCTCTCTCTCTCTCTCTCTCTCTCTCTCTCTCTCTCTCTCTAATAAATATTATAGGGAAAAGACGCATATGATCGTTTTCATTTTTCATATTCAGGAAGGCTGTCAAAAGACAGAAAGAAAATGAGAGCAATAGAGAAATCGGCTTAAATATTAATCCCAATAAAAATAAAAATCCGGTGATAAAGTTCCGGGTAGGACAACCCTCATACCTCCAACAGGGATGAGTTCAAATACTTGAAGAGTTGACCTTTACAAAAGAAGAGTGCAAAATCTCCCTCTCAGGTGATAAAAGAGCGAGAGACAGTATTGGCTATTTACATATAAAATGAAGCAGTAACTGCATGTGCTATAATAACTCGGGAGGCTTAGCAACGACCCCAGTTCGAATGAATTTTAACAACGGTTTTTACGAGTGTCATGTTAAACGACGGCTCTTTCAACAACGCTTTGAGAACCTATCAAATTCTGCCGGAGGTCTGCTTCCTGGAGTAAACAGAAATTCAATTACTATTTTTGTGAATAAGAGGAAAAATTCTGCACGCTACTCAACTGACTCAAAAGATAATTGAATCTACAGTAGATAAAGCAACCTGAACTAAAAATTCCGTAGCAATGAATCAAGTTTTGTTATTCGCACGGAAAAGTCAAAATGTAATACTGAAAATGATAAATTATTCAGGCCGCTTATTCTTGTAACTTTTTCATGAAAAGTTTGCGCTGAGAAACAGATAAATAGTTAGACCGATAGACAGATAGACAAAGGCGTGGTTCATAAATAATGAAAACGTTGAAAGGCGAGAGTGAGGATAATGATGTGATAAACTAAATTTCTCATGGAATCCTTTGAGAACAATAAAATGAACAGAAAACATCACTCTTTCCCGACGTGGAAGGACTCTGGAAATGATTTATAGAAACTTTGGCTTTAATGTAATTACAACAATGTCATTTCAGTGAGGTTCCAGTGGGTGACACCGATTACTGTCCAAATTCCATCAGTGTAGACAGCCCGAAATTTCCTTAAGACCAAAATATCCTTAAGCCTTGTCTTTAACGTAATACAACAATGTTTTCAGTGAGGTTCCAGTGGGTGACACCGATACTGAAATTCCATCAGTTAGACAGCAAATCCTTTGTTTCCTTAAGCCTTGTTGTTAATTTTGTACTGATACAGATTACTTCAGATCCTTTGTTTCCTACTCTAAATCATGCATGCACCTTTCAAGCCATCCTGACGTTCCCTTGGCCGGGCATCCATTTCCTGCCCGACGGCGTGCCTCATCTCATATTTCTCCGGGCCTTTGATTTACGAGACGATTTTATACCACGTGATCCTATTGTCTGTCAAGCCAGGGCCCCACAGACTTGAGTTCAGCCAACGTCTGTTACCTCCGGTGACGCTAGGATGCGATAAGATCCTCTCAAAAGATTCTCGGGCACTTGACTGCTGAATCCCAGAGAAAATATTTTGCGGAGAAATATAAAGAAGGAAGGAAAGTTGAAAGGCATCTTAGCGCTGCGCTGCCTCTGAGAAGTATGGAATGTATCGATGCCAGATTATACCTGGGAAGAAAGTTCCCACATACAGTCAGAGAGGGCTAAGGAATTCGAAGAGGCAATTGGAGGAGAAGCATGTTAGAATCCATATTTAGGGGCTGCCCAAGAGCAAGTGCCCGTGTTGGCATAAGACCAGCTTGAACTAAAACAATTAACCAACAAGTCGCATTCACACCACGAGTAATACTACTCGATGAATTCACAGGAGCAGTAGTAATATTAACAAACAAGACTGATTTTCACAATCTATCATCATCAAAATCAACGCATACATTCACGTACACACGCACACACATAAAAGGCAGAAGGTGCATGTTATTTCGCCATTTCATCCTCTTCAGTGGCTTCCCCTCAATTGTTTTTTTTATTTTCCTATGTTTTGGTTACTTGAGTCTCATCCTTGTTTTGTGAAGATGTTCTGTTTTACATACGGCAGCTTGGATTTTATCCCTCTCTATTAAAGAGGGAAACATTCAAGAGTACATAATGATTTGGTTTCGTCCCCGACGTGATTGTGTGAGATGTATTTCCCTTATTATTACTATTATTAGTTTTATGCGCATACAGTAATTCTTAACCTAAAGACAGATGATGAATTACTAAACAAAAAGAATTAACAATATGCCGTTTTAGTCCTTCAGAAAAATAAAATAAATGTGTTTGCATGTAAAGAAGTTGGTCACGCAATGAGTTTCGAATCTGTACATCGAAAATAATTTATGATAATAAGTAATGGTATAATTATGAAGATGGTTCCTTTTCATCTGCCTCAGTATGACTGCAAGCGATGTAGAAAAAAAAACTAAACGAAACAATTATGGGAGAATGCGAAAGGCAATATAACTCCTAAATGGCAACTGCATATCTTGGCACATCATAAAATGGACGCAAGTACTAGGCACTGCAACACGAAAACAGTCGGACATTTCATCTGTAGTTATCAAGATTACGATCACCAGTGCACCGCAAAGAGAGAGAGAGAGAGAGAGAGAGAGAGAGAGAGAGAGAGAGAGAGAGAGAGAGAGAGAGAGAGAGAAGCGGAACTGACAACAGTAAACAAAACACACATACACGTACATAATACGCAGAACATCATTTCACAGACATATGCACACACTCACTTCCGTCGCAAACCGCAACTAAATCGAAACAAAGCTTTACGAACTCGAGTTTAATATTTCATCTGCCGATTTATTAGCAGATAAGGGTACCGCGTAAATAGGGGACGTTAATAAAAACTTCTCTCTTAATTCTTCCACTCGAGAAGTAAATCAAGACGGGATTCAGTCCGGAGCAGAAAACAAAACTGGGGAGGAGGAAGGACCAAGAATTGGGAAAATGAGACACCGAAAGATTTCCTTCGTTTTAGTTATTGATTTTCCGGGCGTTTAGTCAGCGGAAGATGAGGCTACACGGTCTTTTAATTAATGGATGATCTGAGTTTAATTAATAGGTTACGGAAATGTATCTAACAGGGTAGAGAGATTGAGGGAGAGAGAGTAAACGGGTAAAAGGCAACGTTTCTCATTACCATACGGCTATGCTCTGAAAATTAAACTAGCATTTAGGTATGTTTGTTTGAACATGACTTAACGATCGTCGTGCACGAGTTTGGTCGTATATTGAGGCTTGAATAATCTACATCCATCTTCCTTATATTTCGTCAAAACACTAAAATACTTTAAAAATGCTTCAGTATCAAGTACTCTGTAACAGTGGATATAAACACACTAATTTTTTATGTGATAAATACAATCACTAAATAGAAAAGCTTCTTTACGCTCAAGGCAGAAATTCTAAAGCACGGATGGAGATATTAAGTTATCTGCAGAGAAACTATGCGATCAGGAAGTCAGTTCAAATGATGACAAATTGGACATTAAGCCTGAATCCACTCCGCATTTATCGATGCTTCAAGTTCCAAACACAAGCGAAAACGGAATTATTTGAAATTTAGGGGGTTCTAAGACTGCTGGAGAGGTTACTTTAGATTACCTTGCTAAGTTCCTTCTATCTTTTAATTAGTGTACATTTTAAAATACCATTTCATACTACCTTGAGAAATATATTATTCAATCTACAAAACTGTAGAGATTTTTTAATTTTGTCACATCTTCACTAGCAATCACTACCATTCAAGCATCATAATGCTAATCCACCGCAAACTTAATGATTCTTCATGAATAGTTGCAGTCGATTCAAGGAATACTAATTTCACTATACGGATTTCTTTCTTGTATTCGCAATCCTTCTCCTATAGATCACCTTACCCTGTATATTTAGACCTTTCCCGGAAACTTCTGCACAAGACATTTTCTTAAAATCTTACCATTCAACTAGAACAGGTAACTAAAGAATGCAGTATGAAAACGCTGGCATATGCCCACCCACATAGAAATAACAACGAAATCTTACGTAAAAATTTCAATTTGATATTTATTGTACTGTCAATTTGGTTTGCTGTTTTACGACAATTTGAACTGAATACAGAGTTCAGGCCAAAGGCCAAGCACTGGGACCTATGAGGTCATTCAACGCTGAAAAGGTTTGAAAAGTGTAACACAAGGAAAACCTCGCATTTGCACTATGAATCAATTGTTGTTGAGAGGGTGGAAAGCACGATGGGAGAAAGAGAACATGAAAGGAGGTACAGTAAAAGGAACGAAAGGGGCTGCAGCTAAGGGCCGAAGGGACGGTGCAAAGAACCTTACGTAATGCCTGCAGTGCACCGCATGAGGTGCACTGACGGCACTACCCCCCTACAGATTTGAGGAAGAGAGAATAGAAATTGCTATTTTAGGGAGAAGGGACCTTTCGGAGCAGAGAGATGGACAGAACGGTTCAGATTCGCAAGGGATAACAATAACGATCGAGGTTACATACATGTTTCCTTCAGTTTTAGTTTTCTGTAAAAGAAAACTATTGGGATGGCTGTTTGTCTGTCCGTCCTCACTTTTTCTGTCCCCCCTCAGATCTTAAAATCTACTGAGGCTAGGGGGCTACAAAATGGTATGGTGATCATCCACCACCCAATCATCAAACACACCAAATTGAAGCCCTCTAACCGCAGTAGTTTTTATTTTACTTAAGGTTAAAGTTAGCCATGATCTTGCGTCTGGCAACGCTATGGGACTTGCCACAACCGGACCGCGGCTCATACAGGAAACTCGATTGCACCGAAGAAACTTCGGAGCAGTTTTTACTTGTTCTTTTTTCTTTTTTTTTTTATTAAACAGTACTTCTTTCGGTTGTGTGTACGGGTGGTAGTAAGTTAAACTCTCAGACCTCATAAAAAATAATACTAACGTCGCAAATTAGCACATTTTTTATGAGTACAGTAGTGTTCATATACCTAAAAGACCACCTTCAGCATCAGCATCAAGATTTATCCCAGGGTAAATTTTCAGCAGATGAAAATTTCAATTTAAACTTACAATATCTATTCAGCTCGTGGTCCTCACAATGAATTCAGTTCCCGCATATTTATTTTAATATATGGTCATCAAAGTGACTTACTTAGGCTTTAATTTTGCTCGAATCTTCTCATCAGAATGCAAATTTTAATGTTTATGTTATACAATCTAGGCGATAGAAGGACAAAAAGCGAACCACAGAGAGCCAGAGTGCACACGCTGAATTCAGACAGATGGTTGTGTGTTGCTAATGGAGCGACCAGTCCATATATTGCTTGTCTACCCTATTTCCATATCCCAGCCCCAACAGTAACCCATTACGCGGATGCTGGACGCTTATTGATACCAAGACGTTCCCTGTCGAGGAAGAGAGCCTATAGATTATGAGTGTCTATTACAATTTCACCAGCGTTTAATTGCGTCTATTGTGGGCATGCAGAATAGCACAGATGATTCATCTCTCTCTCTCTCTCTCTCTCTCTCTCTCTCTCTCTCTCTCTCTCTCTCTCTCTCTTCCCTCGACCAGTCAGGCATGTTTTCTTTCCTGAAAATACAACTGCGGGGATATAAGTGATAAAAAATGAGCATCTAAACTAAGATTCAATCAAGTCAAAAATATACCGTACAAAAGTATACAGTAAAGGATCATTAAGGGGCAATCGGAGCCTTGGACAGTAATGCACTGTAAACGATAAAGAATTTAAAGAATTACATATATTAATACTACAAAGTCTACCCCAAAAAGCCAAATCAAAGTCCTTCAAAAGAAGGCATCACGGCGACCCCATATAAAAATGGGAACAAGCTGGGAAGAAGAAGAAGAAGATTCTCGCGACTAACGATGTGTAAAACTGTTCCCCTTTAAGGCAAAAGTAGCAGAGTAAGAAAGATGACGAGACAGGGAACACCAACGCAAGGCCGGTTCCAAGGAATGGGAACTGTGGTTGGAAAGGGCGCAGAGGAGGCGGGTTGGGGGGGAGCGGTTGCCGTGAGTCTGACATAGGAGATAAAGAGGGGAACGTGTGCAAACAAGATTTCACTGCATACTTCTTGCATATAGATGCTCGAATTATCATGGCCTCCGTTTGCCGCGTTAGAGAGAGAAAGCGAATTCTGTACCACTTAACTCCTTTTCATTTTGTTTTATTTGTTGTTCATTTGCCTAATGCTGAATGAATGAGTATACACACGGGGTCTTCATGTTCAAAGGGTATAATTGTTCATGCCTCAAATTTCACATTTTAAAACAAGAAATAACTAGTCAATGCAGCTGGTCGAATGTATGTGAATATTTACCATCTCAACCGGTGAATTAAGACAATCAATACATCGACGGAGCTTGCAATGTTAACTCCAGAGACACATGAAAAGCAAGCCTGCGCTGGTCCCTTTTAAATAATTGTAAATCCCCGAAATGCAATTTTTATGTAAAATCAATCTCACTCATAGAATTTAATAGAGAAATTAGGTCAATCTGATCTCAAAATACAGCATAAACCTTGCTGACGAGAATCTATATATATATATATATATATATATATATATATATATATATATATATATATATATATATATATATATATATATATATATAATATATAATATAATGATGGCGCGGTGGTAACGTCCACTGGAGTCGCTGAATGGGTCCATGTCAAGGGTTCGCGTCCCGGTGGTACTTATTCATTTATCATTTATATAAATTCCCCTTCGGTGATAATTCTCCATCAGAGATACCCTCGAGGTAGCGTGAATTTGATATTAAGCGACATTTGTAGCTTCATGATTGTATATAAATCACGGTGTGATAAAATTTCATATATATATATATATATATATATATATATATATATATATATATATATATATATATATATATATATATATATATATATATATATATATATACTGTATATATATATATATATATATATATATATATATATATATATATATATATATATATATATACAACAATTAAGTCACACATACCCTGTACACCAAACCTCACTTTGCTTTGGGATAACTTACACCCAATGAGAATTATATTTACTAAGTTGTCTGCCCTAGCCAGGATAAGAAACCATGTTCTTTTTGGTTGAGATAGAGAGTTAAACAGTAGACTTACACATTCGGCCATCAAGCTGATCCCGACTAATCTGTACATAATGCAAGTATCTTGGATGCGAATTCAAGTTCGGTAGAGGGCTGAAATTTATTTTCATTAAATGCCACTTAAATCAACACACAGATACACCACAAGAAAAGGCGTTTTATTCTACATACTGTACATGCCAAGGCGCGCACATACACAGACACACACACATATATAAATATATACTATATATATGTATATATATTCCATATATAGATATATAAGTTCTTATAAGGAGCCTTTTCCATGCAATAAGTTCTTAGAAGGAGCCTTTTAAAGAACAGCGTTCCAGAAATCTTTTCTTTCTTTCATCTCTTAAGCTGCACAAAAAGTGAAAATAAGTTAACACCGTAGTGCTCTAACGCCATTTTGAAATTTCCTAGGAAGCTAGAGGTTATTTTGCAAAAAGGTAATCTGCATTAACGATGTGGCTGTAATATTTTGAAATAACAACCCTCCAAGCTAATACTATTTTTAAAATCACCTATTTCCTAACTACATTCCTACAAGTTGACGGTAACTTTAATTTGCGGTGTGAAGTACAAGCAACGTACTGTACATCTTACAAGCTCTAACGGTTGTTGAATACTATAAACGTTGTCATCAAATTGAATAGAAATTACCCTTCTTATTTCATGGCAAAAATTGATTATATACTCCCCTCCTAAGTCTTCTTAGCAACAACTGACTGTATAGTCTTTCGGTCACGTGCGCTGGTAAGGATCAACTTGAAATGTGCGTGTGACTGGAGAAGACAGAAGTCAGCAGATTGAGAGAATGCCGCCGGCTGTTGCCCGCCATCAAACGGTAGTGAAGTCCGTGATCAGCGGAAACAGACACAGAAACTAATCAAATAAGTTCGATCGTTCAAGTACCAACTATGTGGCAACTGTGTGTCTGAGAGAGAGAGAGAGAGAGAGAGAGAGAGAGAGAGAGAGAGAGAGAGAGAGAGAGAGAATGTGGCTCAGTTTAGAACTTCATGAGGAAGGGCCCTCGTTCTGCTTCGAAGTTTGATTTTAAAACTAGAGCTCCAACTTTCCACCCAAGGTAAAGGATATCCTGCACGTTCTGCACATTTGTGGCAATTCCATTTTTACATAAAGGCTCGCACACACACACGCACGCACATACATATATGCATATGTATATACACACATATTTTATGTGCATATACATATATATATATATATATATATATATATATATATATATATATATATATATATATATATATATATACCTATACATATATATATGTGTGTGTGTGCGTGTGTGTAAATGTTTATTAGTATGCATGCATAACCAGCGTCTTTAAGGTGTACATGCGCATGAACGTATGTCCAACGTCGTAAATCTTTTAAATTGCTCCTTTAACAAACAGAAATTGATGACGGTAACCGTTCGAGGTCTCTCCCGCTGAAAGACATCGATCTCTCTTCTGTCTTATAAAGCCTACTGTATATCTTTCACTCAAGTCCAAATAATTTAAATGACAAGAAAAAATAAGGTCGTAATTTAAATTTTCATTGCTGATCCACAGCTCCGACGTTAAGTAGATAACATTAAAAACCCATATGATCTGATGCATTATTATAATACGCTTAGAAGAAAATAATGAATGGATTTGTGACTTTAGTAATAAATGAAAGCAAATATGGAGTAATAAGTGTAGGATCTGAAACAAATTAAGTAACTGTTTCTTGTAAGTATACCTTAGTTTAACCAGACCACTGAGCTGATTACCAACTCTCCTAGGACTGGTCCGAAGGATTAGATTTATTTTACGTGGCTAAGAACCAATTGGTTATCTAGCAACGGGACCTACAGCTTATTGTGGAATCCGAACCACATTATAACGAGAAATGAATTTCTATCACCAGAAATAAATTTCTCTAATTATTCATTGGCCGGTCGGAGAATCGAACGCGGGCCGTGCAGAGGGCTAGCCGAGAACGATACCAACCCGTCCAATGAGGAACTATGTTTCTTGCAACACTGGCAGAGACATGGTTAAGGTCTAGTTGGAAACCTTAGCTATTTTCTAAAATTATCATAATCTCAGTGCTTTACAAGTGATAAAAAAAATTGGCAGAAGTTGAAGAAGTCAGATAAGTAATTTCCACGATATGTTTTCAATTACGGAAATATGCAGGAACAAGTTTTCGCCAAAGTTCTGGTGAACATTTCCACCTCTGGTTAACTTGCGGACTGTTGTGAAACATTTGACAACGTAATATAAACGTAACACATACAGAGAGAGAGAGAGAGAGAGAGAGAGAGAGAGAGAGAGAGAGAGAGAGAGAGAGAGAGAGAGAGATAATTTAATGACTGGTTTCACCCTGGGGCAGGTGAAGATTGTGTTAGTAGGGGTCTCCCGTTGTTTAAATTACGAAGTGCTGGTATACATTTTACCATGGGGCCTATAAATTTAGTCTGTTATTTGTATTGTTCGATGACTTAATGTAAGCGAGACATACACACACACACACACACACACACACAGATAAAATGTAAAGAATGCTTTCAATCTGGGGCAGGTGAAGATTGCGTCACCGAGCGTCTCGTGCTGTTTAGAGTACGATATGCTAGTATACATTGTACCACAGTTCTGACAACACAATCCTGTTATCCGTCCCCTCCCTCCTCCACCACACCAACCTCCTCTGCAGCCCACCGCAGTAACCTAACCACCAGGTACGATATTAAGTGCTAAGGTCAACAGAACAATTCAGGATATTTTAAAGGAAACAATTGGGTCCTGAACAAACATGCATCGTTATCAAATGCCTCGAAGGCGAGATGACACAATTCCACGGCCTTTCACACGATATTAATGGCAGACTGACAGAGTACAAGACTAAAAAGTTATTGGAAAAAGGAGCAAAATATACTGCGTACAGAACCTGTATTCTCAAATACCACCCATGTACAGTAAATGTTTCAAATAAAGATAATATCATTTACACAAGTAAAAATCTAAACTGATATTTTCGAATGTATAAAAAAAATCAGAGATTTTCAACACTTTGTATTTATTCAAACAGAGAAGTGGGACGTGGCCATGACATTTAGGTGGCTACATACATCAGCGATATGCTAAATTCAGTCAACCGTATATATTTTTTCGGTTACATACTGACGTATTGTAGAAGTTTTGAATAACTTAGCAATTAAACACTCCCAAACGGACACTCATCAATCTCAGTCAGTCAGTGACAAACGATTGCGTCATTCATGACTTACTCCACCATTTAAAACTCCCGGTTGGTCATTCATTCATTCATACTTTTCAATGACTCAGTCGTAAATCTCGTCCAGTCGCTTAATAGTCCGTTGTAGATCAATGAATCCTGGGCTTGAACGAACAAAATACGAGACCACAATGTGATCGTAAAATTGACGTGCACTGTCAATCAAAACGTATTGGAAAGTTGTTTTGTTCCATAAAACGAAGCAACATACGATAATTCGCACATAACCTGTCTCATGGTTCTCATAAACCGTTATTATTCTATTTTACTCAACGCGCCGAATATGCTTCGAGAAGCTCACATACAAATGTTTCCGATATGCAATGAATAAAAGATAAATGTCGAGGATTTCTTTCAGATACTTGGAATTTCTAATTATATATATATATATATATATATATATATATATATATATATATATATATATATATATATATATATATATATATATATATATATATATGTATATGTATAGACAGATAGATACAGTATAAATATATATATATATATATATATATATATATATATATATATATATATATAGATAGATATATAGATATACATACCTGTCTCATGGTTCTCATAAACCGTTATTATTCTATTTTACTCAACGCGCCGAATATGTTTCGAGAAGCTCACATACAAATGTTTCCGATATGCAATGAATAAAAGATAAATGTCGAGGATTTCTTTCAGATACGTGGAATTTCTAATTATATATATATATATATATATATATATATATATATATATATATATATATATATACTGTATATATACATTATATACTGTACATATATGCGTGTATGTATATATATATATATATATATATATATATATATATATATATATATATATATATATACAGTATATGCGTGTGTGTATGTATATATATTATCCTGAAAGACAATGTGGCTCTAATAATATTATCATACGTGACAATATCAAGCATACTGCAAAAAACACGAAAGGATAACACCAGCGTAAAGAAAAGAATTACAAGAAACTAAGTGTTGAGAATAAAATTAATCCACATTCCCAAGGAAAGAGGATTGATTCCCTACCCAGACTATGTGAAGAAAAAGCAAATATTTCCTACCGAACTGATCAACGAACATGTCTCACAATAGCGCTGCGATGAACATTCACACGATAAGCAATCCCCCTAACAAAAACCCAGCGGCTGGAAAATTCCCGGGAACCAGATTCCAAGAGGCGCTGTATGAAAGTGGATTTCACTGAAGCGAAACCTCTCGGCCAAAATGTCACGTTGTGGCAAACAGGAAACCATCGTTCACTTTCACTGACTTTGTAACTTTTCTTCTGAAAAGAATCTTTTTTTATCAAATAAAATCTTATATGGATACATATGTAGTAAATAAACTCATACATAGACTTATGGAACGATTATGTAAAAACATACACATTATATATGTACATAATATATATATATATATATATATATATATGTGTGTGTGTGTGTGTGTATCGTTGTTTCTGCACCAAAGGCCACAGTTCGAAACCTGGCCGGAGCAGATACACCTATCAATTATGATACGGGTGCAATCCATTTCTATAAGTTATCCCAAGGTATACTGAGTTCGATATTATACGATATTTTTGGCATAATATTTGCGAAAATAAAATTCCCACGCGTGAATAAGAGACACAGACATTATACACACACACACACACACACACACACACACACACACACACACACACATATATATATATATATATATATATATATATATATATATATATATATATATATATATATTATATATGTGTGTGTAAAAGAGAGAGAGAGAGAGAGAGAGAGAGAGAGAGAGAGAGAGAGAGAGAGAGAGAGAGAGAGATTAATCTGAAGGAAGACACACTGCCGTCTTTTAAAGCTGAGACCTTTACGGAAGCTAGGAAATAAAAAAAATGGAGATAGTTGTACAGAAATGCGACTACTGCTATTTTCCATGGAAATGTGGGAAATGGTAGTTTAAAGGGCTATATAACATAGCCTGAGAGAAGGATTAATTCTCAGTTAACTCAACAAAATAGTATCTATAGGAGAAATACATGGAAGAGATTGTGTGGCCATGAACAAAAATAGAACCAAACAAAAAAAAGAGAGAGAGAGAAAGAGCGAGAGACAGGGCTGGGGGTTGGGGCAGGAATGATCAACTAAACGGATTTCGTTAGATTTAACCGGTCGAAAAGAAAAACGAAGGAAGAAACACTCGACTATGAGAGCATTATTCCAAATAGGATTGGATAATGTCGATATAGAGCTTAAGTGGGAGCTTCGCTTCAGACCTAATAGGTAATTTATTTCTAGGAGAATATCCAGCGATCACAAATATGTGACCCATCCAACTTCAGTTTGAAGTAACCTGAACAACATCCAAAGAGTTGACATGATAGAGAGGCTGAAGTCCATTTTCGGGGGACAGAGTAGAATACACAGAAGAAAGAAAAAATAAATAAACAGGTAGAAACTGACATGAAAGAGATGAAATTTACTCAGTTGGGGATCACCTTTTAAACATGCTCTCAAAATCAGAGCTAATAAAGTGGAGGGAAATTCGAGATTATTTGTAAATGACTTGTGAGTTCTTGAAGAAGAAATTTGGAAGGTTGAAGCATAGGCAAATGTAGACACTGGAAAAATAATAGCCTTTGGGAAATATGCATCAGTAAAGAAACATGTTCAGTAGCACCCCAAGTAGTGCCCACGTTTTTCTTCGGATTTATGAACTGGCGTGAAGTGGCAGACATTTTGTTCAATAGGTTACAAACATGACTTATTAATTGAAGAATACATAAGACAATGACTGTCTTATTTTCCTTAGAGGTTTTTAGCCTTTCTATAAAAACTATTTTCTTTTCATGAGTACGTTTGTATATATATGTATACACACACACACATATATATATATATATATATATATATATATATAATTACCTCCAAAGTTGAACGACGCAGAGGGCGTCTGCTGAAATTCCGTCATTCATGTTTTCCCTTTCCTTTATCCTCCACAAGTTCCCAACCACCTCAAGCTGCCCTTCTCACAGTTCTCATCGATAGGTCTGGGTCTTCCAACTCGGCTGGTGCCTACAGGAACCCAGCTGACACTGTCACTCACTATTCTCCAGCGAGTCGTTCTAATGACGTGTCCAAGCCACCTCTATCTCCTTTCCATTATCTTCTCGTCTATATATATAAATTTCGATATTTCCTTTACAGAATATAAAATTTAGGAAAAAGGCCAATCGCTGGAACCTATGGGGTCATTCAGCGCTGAAACGGAAACTGACAGTAAAAGGTTGGAAAGGTGTAACAGGAGGAAAACCTCGTAGGTGCACTATGAATCAATTGTTAGGGGAGGGTGGAAAGTAAAATGGAAGAAAGAGAATATAAACGAAGGTACAATAAATGGTATGAAAGGGGCTGCATCTATGGGCCGAAGGCATGCTTCAAAGAATCTTAAGTAATACTTACAGTGCACTGCATGAGGTGCAATGACGGCGCTAGCCCCCTACGGCGGATATTTCTCTTATGGTATCATTCAATTTTCATCCTGCCATCTGACTCCTTACATTCTTCTTAAACCTTACTCTCAAACCGACAATATAGTTTAGACAATTGCATTGTATTACCACGATTTAAATCCATATAGCAATATAAATCATATCTGACTTAAGTGTAATCTTACTTTCGTTTACAATTTCAGTATATTTGACTCCCAAATTCCGCCTGACCAAAGTTTAAGTTGTTTTTTTCAGTCTTTCATAAATTTCCACTTAAACGAAACTGTACTGGATATCACTCCTCATAAAAAATTAAGATTCAACCTGATTAATCCTTTCTTCATCTAGTGTTATTTCGTCCCTTAGTGCAAACCTTATCCTCATTACTTCTATTTTTCTTATATCTATTTTGAATCCTTTCTTTCTAGATATACCATACATTCTGCTAAACAAGGTTTGTAATTCTTGAAGTGTTTTGCTGATTAAAACAGCATCATGTGCATATTCCAAATCTGTAAAATTTATATGTATATATACAGTATATATATATATATATATATATATATATATATATATATATATATATATATATAAAAACATACATATGTAAAGATGTGTGTGCGTGTGTATGAGATGGAAACAGAGAGCTAAAAGGAAATTTCAAGTATACGTCTCTACATCCTTTCTGAATTTATCGTCCACTGGATGTAATTACAGACCCTATTAACAGTTCTTTCCAAGAGTCCATTTATTCTGGCGTGACACTCTTCTGCCGGGGTGCAGCGCCCTTCATAACATACCTCGGCCACTTCTTGCCAGAAGGGTTCCTTATCAAATGGGCTGACATCTGTCCTATTTAATCTCATTCTTTCTTAGCAATTCTCGGCATTCAGTCACAGACGGCAGACACAGGCTAGCAGGTACACACGTGCACTCGCAATAAATACGGCCACACATAAAAGCACAACTCGGGAGAGACATCTGAATGAACAGACGGCAGGGAAATGTTGTCAGAACTCATTCCGATCAAATTGTTTCCCTTTCATAGTGATTTACGGATGATTTTGGAACACATACTATAATTGCTCTCCAGGCTGATTGCATCCTGAGAAGTCGCCTTCTTTCAGTAGAACTTAAATCATCTCATGGAATCCATGGGCAATATAATGCAATAAAAGCGATAAAATACAGTTTCAAATTGTTTTATGCTAAATAACTGTTTAAATGAATAGCAGTGAAAAAATCATTTCCGGTCAGATGATAAACTGAATAAGGCTTAAATGGAAAGTAATGAAGTGTCCTGATCGCCTTTTTTCTACTAGAATCTATGATGTAATCAATTTTCGTTAACCGTAAAGTCTTTTCTACAGCTTAAAAATTATGCGCAACGATAATGCTTTAAAATAGTGCATCTAGCCTACTCTGCTGTATGGTTCAGTGCTTACTTCGCCTAATCCATAGTTCTTCGCTGGACGAGTCGGTAGAGTTCTCGGTTAGCACTCTGCTAGCCCGAGTTCGAGTCTCCGGCCAGCCAATGAAGAATTAGAGGAATTTATTTCTGGTGATAGAAATTCATTTCTCGATATAATATGGTTCGGATTCCACAATAAGCTGTAGGTCCCGTTGCTAGGTAACCAATTGGTTCTTAGCCACGTAAAATAAGTCTAATCCTTCGTGCCAGCCCTAGAAGAGCTGTTAATCAGCTCAGTGGTCTGGTTAAACTAAGGCATACTTAAACTTTTCGCCTTATCCTTACCTTAAACGCTTCTTACCAAGCACCGGATCACTCACAAACTCAACACACTGCCGTTAAAGACCTCATAATTATCTGCTATAAAACAGATTTGAAATCATCCGTTGTGTTTTGCTGTATAGTTTAAGTGCCTTATTCAGGCTTTAAAGTTTCTCCAAAATACTGCATGAACCAAACACTCAACACACCGCAGAACAAGTCTTCATCATTATCCGCTATGAAAATCCTTTTAAATCACTGCAGACTGCTGAACTGTTCAAGCGCCTTATCCTGCTTGGAACTATTCACACCGAGGATGGGATGACACGGTCAACACTCTGCCAGTCAAATCCTTATAATTACCTGCTAAGAAAACACTGTGTGATCGTCCACTGTAAGATTCAAATACCACATCTCCGTTTTAAACTCGTTCTATCGATCTCTAGCCAACCAAAAGACTAAACTAATTATTGGCAAGTCCTCATATGATTATTTTTTTAAGAACAGGCTTGTAATATTAGCTTACCTTACTGACAATGAAATAACACAATATTTAACTGATAAAAACTCGACTGTGATAAGCCACGCTGAATCCCTTTCACGTTCATTAAAGTCTGAAGAAGGCACACACTACCTCATGCCTCACCTATAGAAACAGAGCCTAAATACTCCAGGATGTGAGAGAAAATGCACACAGCTTTTCCATCTGTTTTGCTATGTGGTACCCTAGAACATACATCTTTAACATAACCAGATTATATCTCTCTCAAGAGCGGCGTTCAATTAAGTCAACTGACAGCAGCGATAAGGGGAAAAATCTCCCCTACCTCCCACCATGCTTATTGTTTACTCCTTTTTGAATATGGCAATGTGACAGCAAAGAGGGTATCATTACAGAAACTGAAAGTTAGAGGGAAAAAAACTATGCGTAAAAACGTCATATATCAACACATTCAGACCGTAATACTAGTGTTTGAGAGCGCACCAAAGTTTTGCTTGACTTCTACACCTAGGGAACTCGGTGAATAACGGGGAAGTCGAAGAGTATTCACGTCTCAACTGCATATACATTTATGCAAAAGAACGATCTAAAAGTGAATAACGTGAAAAATGTATAATCGATAGAAAACAAGTAAAAAATGCGCCGAAGTTTCTTCGGAGCAATCAAGTTTTCTGTACAGCATATAATGCTGTATGATACTCTCAACTACGCTCAGTTGCTCCCCAGATGCGGTCGAGTGAAGATACGTCGGCGTCGCCTCCGGAAAGCGCTGTCAGACGCACTATCCATGGATAAACTTAACCTTAAATAAAATAAAAACTACTGAGGCTAGAGGGCTGCAATTTGGTATGTTTGATGATTGGAGGGGTGGATGATTAATATCCAATTTGCAGCCCTCTTTCCTCAGTAATTTTTAAGATCTGAGGACGGACAGAAAAAGTGCGGACGGACAAGACAAAGTCATCTCAACAGTTTTCTTTTACAGAAAACTAAAAATCTACGTGATAATCTGAAATTGACTGTTTTTACCTTATCTGAGATGTAGTTCAAGATTTAGGATACCTATTCGACTTTATTCATGAGCGATAACATGAAAAATTGTAGATTAAAAAACGCATGAGTGCTAAGTTATTATAATCCACAATTTATTAGAATAAAATGGATCGGTACCAAACTCCCGTAAGAATGTCTCGAGAGCCCCTGATCCAATCATTGAAACCAGATTCTACCCTTAAAGACAAGTCAGGACGAAACGAAAGAGCGAGTGAAACCTGTAATGACCTCATTTATCTTTGAGAAAAACGGCCGTTTAAATAAAAAAAACCAGGAATGACTGTACAAAAAGTGAGAGTTTGATCTCTCCGAAAGAGGAATTTGGCAATGCGATTGAATTTCACGCAACGTGAGAGAGAGAGAGAGAGAGAGAGAGAGAGAGAGAGAGAGAGAGAGAGAGAGAGAGAGAGAGGTTTTGACTTGGTGGAGATATATATCGAACGATTTCAGCAACATTACGCAGCTTCACTTTACAAATGGAGCACAATTTCGCGAGCTCTTGCAATGACGGTAGGATTCAAGTCCTACACGAGGCCGGTATCTGTGAATCGGACTTGGTCCTACGTCAGAACGCTCACCTAACAACCCATTTTAAAATATCTCTCGTAGTATAGCCAAGCTGAAATTTCGAAGTCTTCAAATGTAATCAATTTGGACACAACAGTAGTTCCCATAATTATTTACATCAGGATGATAAATTCACGAACGCCCATCCTTTTCAATGGCCGAAATAAAATTTATTCTCTTTAAAGGAACACCGCCTTCTTTGTAAATTTTACTTAATTGTAGAATAAATACACTAAACGGCCACCAGATGGCTATCTCGTATCTTCTGAATAATCAGAGTTTGAGATATTTTGGCTATCTCGTATCTTCTGAATAATCAGAGTTTGAGATATTTGAGTTATACAATCAAAACTGTCCTAGACTCTATAAGTCAATCTCTTACATAGCAGCAAAAATATAACATTAAACAACAAAACTCTTTCAAGGAAGCTTGGTTTTCCCTTCACTTGCCGTCAAACTCCCCTCCCCAGCCCCCCTCCCCCGGCCCCCGCCCCCTCCTCCAAAGTAATTTGTGACATTACGAGAGTCTAAATCGCCATCCACCTACCAAGAAGTGTTCAGCTATTTACTGCCAAAAAATCGCAGGTTGTTCCCTTAGGCCATCTGCCAGATGTCAGCGGACATATGCGTGTCTATTTGTTTAAGAATTTTAAAGCGAAAATCTTACACATTCGCCAGACAGAAAGGGAAGGATACATGAGGATCCAGCGTGGGAAGAATAAATACGAGGCGTACTTATTAAATCAACAGCAATTTCTTATTTTTCAAATTACGATGCAGGGCGAGACTCGGGAACTTTGCCTGGAGCTTTTTAATGGGAAGATATTTTTTTTAGGAATTGCACGTAAAATCAAATGCATCATTTTTTCCTCGTTACTGCAGAATCATTCAAAACTGCCTCAGGATTAGAGCATACCCAAAGTTTAATTATCCATTCCGATGACTATGCTGTAATTTTTTCACTAATAATATCCATTTGAAGATTCCTATTTTGTTTGTTTCTTTGTGCATCAGATATACAAAACGCATAAAAGACTGAGGAAAAAGTGCATGCAGTTTTTGGCCAGTCATGACACTAATTTAAAATGAACCAACCCTTTTGAGAGTTAAAAAAGATGTATAATTAATACTAAGCTTGAACTGCAGATGTAATAGAACATGCCATGAATTATGAATACATTAATCTTGAAAACTGGAACTGCGATTTAATCATGTAATAAAATGTTTGTCAGATTTGTCATAAATGGATAACGGATGCAATATCTGCGTGAGAAACAGAGAGAGAGAAAGAGAAAACGTCACAAGGGCCGGGAGAGATGCAGGAAAGGAAAGACATATAATTAGTCTCTTCCTACCGCCGCCATTATTTGGTGATCAAATATTTATTCTTTTGACAATTTAGGAGGATAAACACAATACCAGCTAAGCGCCGTCATTATGAAATACCCTACTACACCCGGTTGCAATAACTCGGTAGAGTGGAGGAAGACGTCATTAAACTCATAATAACAACAGCTCCAACTTTGAGGTCAAGGATGCACCTCCCTTTAATATCGGGGAATCCTCTTTCGTGGGACAGTCTGTGACTCAATTATTACGAAGTTGGCGTTGTGGCTTCAAAAAAGAAGTGATAGTGATATCCGCATTGTAATGGAAAGTGTGTGTGATTGTGTCATTTTTCAAAACTAACGGTGACATTTTTAATGTAATCGAATGTATGTAATTGCGCCATCTTTTCGAACCAACAGGATGATATTCGTAATGTAATAAAATGTGTGTGATTGTGTCATATTATCAAAACTAAGGGTGACATTCATAATGTAATCGACCGTGTGTGATTGCGTCATCTTTTCAAACCAACAGAATGATATTCGTAATGTAATAAAATGTGTGATTGTGTCATATTATCAAAACCAAGGGTGACATTCATTATGTAATCGACTATGTGTGATTGCGTCATCTTTTCAAACTAACAGGGTGATATTTGTAATGTAATCAAATGTGTGATTGTGTCGTCTTATCAAAACCAAGGGTGACATTCATTATGTAATCGACTGTGTGTGATTGCGTCATCTTTTCAAACTAACAGGGTGACATTCGTAATGCAACCAAATGTGTGATTGTGTTGTCTTATCAAAAACAAGGGTGACATTCATTATGTAGTCGAATGTGTGTGATTTTGTATCTTTTCAGACCAACAGGGTGACATTCGTAATGTAATCGAATGTGTGTGACTGCGTCATCTTTTCAAACCAGTAGGGTGACATTCGTAATGTAATCAAATGTGTGTGATTGTGTCATATTATTAAAACCAACAGGGTGACATTCGTAATGTAATCAAATGTGTGTGATTGCGTCATCTTTTCAAAATCAACAGGGTGACATCTGTAATGTAATCAAATGTCTGTGACTGCGTCATCTTTTGAAACCAACAAGGTGATATTCGTGATGTAATCGAATGTGTGTGATTGTGTTGTCTTTTCAAACCAACAATGTGACATTCGTAATGTAATCGAATGTGTGTGATTACGTCATCTTTTCAAACCAACAGGGTGACATTTGTAATGTAATCAAATGTATGTGATGGCATCATCTTTTCAAAACCAGCAGGGTGACATTTGTAATGTAATCGAATGTCTGTGATTGCGTCATCTTTTCAAACTAACAGGGTGGTATTCACGATGTAATCAAATGTGTGTGATTGTGTCATCTTTTCAAACCAACAGGGTGACATTCGTAATGTAATCGAATGTATGTATGGTTGCGCATTTTTTCAAACCAGCAGGGTGATATTCATAATGTAATCAAATGTGTGTGATTGTGTCATCTTATCAAAACAAGGGTGACATTCGTAATGTAATAGAATGTGTGTATGATTGTGTTATCTTTTAAAACTACAACAGGCTGGCATTTAATGTAACTGATGTACGTAATTTCGTCATCTTTCCAAAACTAATATGATGACATTCATAATGTAATCGAATGTGTGTGATTGCGCCATCTTTTCAAAACTAACAGGGCGACATACGTAATATAATCGAATGTGCGTGACTGCGTCATCTTTACAAAACCAACAGGGTGCCATTTGTTATGTAATCGAATATATGTGACCGCGTTATCTTTTAAAACCGAACAGGCTGACATTTAATGTATTTGATGCATGTAATTTCGTCAACTTTTCAAAACAAACATGGTGACATTCATAATGCAATCATATGTATGTGGTTACGTCATCTTTTCAAAACAACAGGGTGACATTTGTAATGTCATCTATCTTTTCAAAACAACAGGGTGACATTTGTACTGTAATCGAATATGTGTGATTGCGTCATCTTTCCAAATCCAACAGGCTGATATTTGTAGCGTGATCGAATGCATGTGATTGCGTCATCTTTGCCAACCTGACAGACGTCATTTCTCAAATCTGACAACAGAAGAGTGAGTTCGTGTATACCGCAAGATTCATCGATTTTTGCGTAATCATTCTCATCTAAACATGCTATGGCAGTTGATTTGCAACTGGTGAGCCTTTTGCGAAAGTCTATGATATCAGTTCAAAGCTGGCTGCACAGTGATTGGTGAATTCTGTAGTTCAAAAATTATCTTAAAAAAATGACTGCAGAATTTCTGTTTTGTTGAAGTCACTCATTAATAGGGAATATCGTCTGTACAATCTAATTTCAAGCAGATACGTATACATTTATATAATATGTATATATACATACATATATATATATATATATATATATATATATATATATATATATATATATATATATTGTGTATATATATATATATACATATATATATGATATATATTTATATACATATATAACACATTATATATGTATATATATATTATATATATACATACAAATATATATGTATATATGTATTATATAATACATACAAATATATATATATATATATATATATATATATATATATATATATATATATATATATATATATATATATATATATATATGCACTTATTTGGCATATGTGTGCGAGTTTATTAGGAATTCCCTGGCTTCAATATTTCCACCAATAACGTTTCCAGTGGACCCAAAACTAATATACCCTGCCATTAATAAAAAAAAAAAAACGAATTTTCATGAGCGGTCATAATGAGTTTCGTATTGTAGCATTTCATAATCACATTTACCTAATATTAAAAAAAAGTATGTATGAAATTCATCACTTAGGTTAATCTCTCAATGTTACTCATGTAGCCAGATGAATGGAAATAGTTGCTTTTATTCATTTCTACACGGAAGTGTCTGTGATCATCATCACTCGAAAATGGAGGAACGAATTCAAGTAGTATTTCGAAATCGGATCAGTTCCATACAACCTGTAGAGCTGTATCCATAGTAACCATAAACAAGTAAAAAAATGCGCCTTAGTTTCTTCGGCACAGTCGAGATTTCTGTGCAGCGTATAATCAAGGCCACCGAAAATAGATCTATCTTTCGGTGGTCTCGGTATAATGCTGTATGAGCCGCGGCCCATGGAACTTTGACCACTGCCCGGTTGTGGCCTATTGTATATCGTTGCCAGAGGCACGATTATGGCTAACTTTAACCTTAAATAGAATAAAAACTACTGAGGCTAGAGGGATGCAATTTGGTATGTTTGATGATTGGAGGATGGATGATAAACATACCAATTTGCAGTCCTCTAGCCTCAGTGGTTTATAAGATCTGAGGCTGGACAGAATAAAGTGCGGACGGACAGACAAAA
>NC_089745.1:57226493-57298993 GCF_040412425.1 Macrobrachium rosenbergii | reverse complement strand
ATATATTATTAACCCATTAATACATAGAAACAAAAGAAGGTGAGCATAATGGCCCAACCTGGATCCATGTCGATTGTTTTAAAAATATGATAAAGAAAAGATTAAAGAAGACAATATAACGCATTGAATAAATGAACCCAATTATCAAGTGAATTTAGCTTTTTCCCTTACGCTCGAACAGATAGCAATATTTCCAATATCTTTTCTTGAATTGTATCGCCGCGTGAGTTCGTCTGTACGTGTGAGTACCAGAGAAAAGACTGTCCCCGACTTCCAATTATTCTCATTATAACAACCTAACCCGCTGGGATGTCAGTACATGTGAACAAAAGATTCTATTCAACCACTCCGTCTTTTATGTCATTTCATTGTTGTTTTGCGCCGCTGCTGCTCTGTTCCTTCATGTCATCGGATATCATATATATATATATATATATATATATATATATATATATATATATATATATATATATATGTATGTATGTATGTATGCTGCTATGTATGTGTATATAAATTTATGTATATAATATCACAGCTCGATTCCTGACAAAGTATTTGAGGTGAATTAAAAGTGAAGCTAATTCCACGTAGTGTAATGGGAAAATTCAGTTTCCCATTGATCAACAGACCTGTGAACTGAATGAAACTTTCATTTCTAAAAAAAAAAAAAGTGCAGAACAAAAATGCATAGAAGACGTTATCGTCCCCAAACGCCGAGGAAACGGAGATATAAATGCCCTGAGAGGTAAAAAGAATAGAAGAAGCGTGGCTTATTCATATCTCTCTCTCTCTCTCTCCATGACCACGAGAAAAACCAGTAAAGTCCAACCTTGGTACCTTAATAACGTTTGGCTTCAACTTTTGTTCCTTTCCTGGGGATGAATCAGTTTACTTTCGTGAATAATTCCCCAGAAATCCTTGTACAAAATATAAAAAAATATGAATTGTAAATAATAAGCAATACTCTAAAGAATAAAAAAAACATGCACTGCGTTTTAAAAAACCGTCGACTGTATGAGGGGAAAATTTTTTAAATCATCTAAATACTGAACCATGCTCCATTTTATTCCGTTTTATATTGCATCTAAGACGTATTCAGCCTCTCTCTCTCTCTCTCTCTTTAACAAACAGGAAGACGAACACGCAAGCGTATATACGCACACAGTCAAATCCCATTTCATTCCATTTTACATTGTATCTAAAGCGAATTCAATCTCTCTCTCTCTCTCTCTCTCTCTCTCTCTCTCTCTCTCTCTCTCTCTCTCTCTCTTTACCAAACACGGACGGGAACATGCAAGCGCATACACGCACACAGCAAACCCCATTTCATTCCATTTTACATTGTATCTAAAACGTATTCAATCTCTCTCTCTCTCTCTCTCTCTCTCTCTCTCTCTCTCTCTCTCTCTCTCTCTCTCTCTCTCTCTAACAAACACGGACACGAACACGAAAGCGCATATACGCACACAGTCAAATCCCCTATGGAATTCCAATAAGGCGACGTTTTGCCAGTTTAGTATACAGATACACGTCACTGATGGGAACCAATAAATCTGTGAGGCTGAGCTGGGCGTGTTTTCCATCCGGTTGAATCTAACGCATAGCTTATTACACCATTCTAGTCAGATACTCCGGACATGAAAAGTCAACGTAAGGTTTGTTTTCTCCAAGCAATCTTAACATAATGTTGTGTAGTGTATTAAGCTGGTTTAAAATAATCACAGGCAAAAACGATAATTATAAAAGACATGAATTCTAATTATAATCAACACTAAGTTATTTACATTTGGCTCATGTCTTTAAAACGTTATTAATCAAAGAAGCATTATTAGCCTATACTGGTACCGAGAGAGAGAGAGAGAGAGAGAGAGAGAGAGAGAGAGAGAGAGAGAGAGAATTACTGTCATGCTATGTCAAGAAATCATTTGGAGGTAATGGACCTCTTCCAAATTCCATATCTATATTGCAGATGTCAACCAATTTTAGTAAGTAAGAATAGACCAGAGGATATTTTCATCATCCAACTTCTTGGCATTCATTCAAGTTCTCACTGGTTTTGACAAACCAATACAGATATTCTTAATGATCTATCCAAACTCTCAAATTTGACAAAATCTTAGTTAACAACACCATTCTCCATTATTCTCTCCATACCATTTTCTCCCTAATTCCAGTTCTCTTCCACCTTCCAATGCGAGGGGGTCCACGTAGGCTTAGGACTCGCTCTTTGCTTGCTCCTCCTCCTTCTCCTTATTTATTAAAATTTCAGGCCTTGGCAAGTACAAAATCGCCAATTTGAGTTCAGAGTGACAGGGGACAAAGCTAGTGAAGTAGAGAGAAATAAAAAGAATTATAGAAAGCGAGTCTGCCTGAGTGAGAAGGTCCAGCATGACGGAACAGACCGGACTGCAGAGGTCTAATTAGTGAGGGATAGACTGACGTAAGTCAAGCAAAGCGGCTCAAGTGAAGAGATCTAGATGAAGAGAGATTTGGTTTGATTAGGACGACGTAGAAAGGGGGAAGCGATTTCGGTATATTCAAATTGGGACTATCTAGAAAGGCGAGTTATAGTTAGAATGGCGAGCCATAGGTTTGTCAAATAAAAATTGACTGATCTGGGAGATCTATCTCAAATAGGTAGGTCTCACAGGGAGGGTATATTTAGGTAGAGTACGATATCTGCTTCAGTCTGTACAGAACTGGTTGAAATGAACTGAGGAATGTGGAGTGTAAAACTATTTGTATTCATATATATTTTTCCAGTGTGTAAAACTATCAAAAAATGTCAAACACGAAAATATAGAGCAACATGGGGTACTTGACATATAAAATACTGCGGTCGCCTTTGAACAGACCGGTACAATAATAATAATAAAAATATTATCATTATTTTTATTCACTTCAATATTTATATAGTGGTTCTATTTACCATTTTTGTTCTTTCTACCGTTCTGCTGTGTTTTTCTGCTAGCTAGGGACAGGAACAAGCGAGGGAAAAGAATTCAAATCCCCAATTAAGTTTACGCCGACTTATTCATCCTAGCAATGTCTTGGTTCCTGATGCACGGCCCACCCACTTAAAAATGAATCCACGTGGAGATTACTCTTCATTCCTGGAACTTGTAAAAAATAAAAATGAAAAAAACGGCAACGAGAATAATGGGGAAAATAGGATTCAGAAGCCGGGGTCTCAAAATACCCTTGCATTTGATTTCTCTTGCGCTAAAAAGAGAGAGAGAAAGAGAGAATGATCCTGGAAGGGTCTTTTGCCTTTACCCTCGATACTTAGCATTTTTGTCTTTAGAGTTTTCCATTCATAAAGATGAAAGCAGATCACAGATGTTTCTCGACGCAAAAGGCGAATTCGCCATGTTGTTTTATTCGCCTGATTTCCTTCGGAAGGGATGAGCTCTCTCGGGTTCTTCGGTTTGGTCGCAGATTTAAGATTATATATATCACAATGCTGTTTCCTTATCTTCTATTTCTTGCCATCATTTATAAGGCAGGGTGCTTTTATTCTACACGAAAATCACATGTCAAAAAGCCGAATGGAATTAAATTAACTAATGCGCGCAATTTACTTCCTGAGTTCTCTGTCCGTCATCTACATTTTCATTTCACTTCTAAAAATCAGTATCCAAATGTACCTGAAAGCAGCCATCTTTGTAGAATATCGAGAAGATAAAAGATCAGTTGAAAAAGGACACCTCAGTGTTGTGAGGCTAATGATATCTCGGTATGTCAAACTGTGATTACAACAATAGGGTACTAAAGCAACGCCAATGAAGTTGGACTTGGCAGTGAGTGAGCAGCTGAAGGCCAATCAGACTTACGGGCCAACTTGAGAAGGTATTAATTGGTCAAGATTGAGTGAGAAATACCATCTATTCCTCTCTCTCTCTCTCTCTCTCTCTCTCTCTCTCTCTCTCTCTCTCTCTCTCTCTCACACACACACACACACAGCTAACTTATTTTAACTTATTTTTATTGTGCCCATACCCAAAACCCCTGCACGAGCTTAGCATGATCACAAATAAGATTTCAAACTTACAACAATGCAGCCAAAGACCTGGAAGAAAGTCTGACGTAACATAATTTCTTTATCTTTTTTGTTCAAGTTTTCAGTACTTGGAATCTGGTGATCTAATCCGAACAAATATTTTCCATTAAATTACACCTGCAGTAAAAAAAAAATTATTTTTTCTCGAATACAGATGGGAAGCACAGGCACGTAAACAAACTCAAATCAAATTTCGCAACTATCAACTTCGAACAATAGTTACAATGATCTTGAATAACAGCCTTAACAGAATGCCGACATACAGGATCATTAAACCTTCAATGTCTAAACTGTTTTACGTCATAACCACCATCGGCAATTGTATTCATTCTCATTATTTCGATCCTACATGCGATGCACCGTCTTCAGATCGAACAGAAATCGCCAATTAACACAGCGAAGGAGGACCGTGAACGACGTCTCTGAAGTACTGACGTATGAATTGCAACATACGTCTACACCGTTCATACGATTTGCCGAAACGACGATGTTTATTTTAATCACTAGAGTCTGTCACCTCGTTAAGATTAAGCCATGCGGACCGAAATACGCTCGCGAAGACCTCTGTCTCCTGATTTTTCAATGACGGAAGCATTTACCTACAATACAATAATTTCGGGATATCCATTTACTCATGCGGTAAATTCCAGAGAAAAACTTGAAACGATGGATGCAAGTTTGAAGTATCAACACAATATCAACACAACTGTATATGAATAGAGGCAGTTTGGTCATAACCAAAATAAATTATCTATCTATCTATCTATATATATATATATATATATATATATATATATATATATATATATATATATATATATATATATATATATATAAATAAATAAATATATATATATATATATATATATACATGAGTAAAAAATAAAAGGCAGAGGAACAACGATGGTGATAAACACACAGAAGGGAATGGAAGAGTAAAGAAAGATAGGAGTGCTGTTGATAAGGTGTTGGGCAAAAGAGATTTAGATGTTATGACGTTCACTAACTTTATCGGGCTTTATCCTGTATCTGTTATGTTTATTTAGTCACTTAAAGAAGCTCAAGTTTAAGGAGAAATGATTGCTTAACTACACGTATGACCAGTCTCTTCTGTGAAAAGGCAAAATGTTTCTGCATGGTACTCTGAACCTGATATCAATAATATTTTTGTTATAATATCAAAATACCCAACGTTATAATTATCGATCTACTCTCTCTCTCTCTCTCTCTCTGTTTTTCTGTCTACCACTTACCATCTGATCAGAGACATAAAATTCTTAGGACACATGATTTTAATCATGGATATAAAGATTCAATATATAAGGAACATGTTGGAAAAAAGCCATCACATATTAACACTGTCTAGCTTAATATTACGAAAATTAAGTACATAAAGGTTTTCTTGGCAAAAAAAAAAAAAATTACATAAAACCTATGAATCTGCACAATCAAATTATGCCAAATTCTGATGCATCTTCGGAGTGTAACTTAAATTCCACTGGTACAACATACTATATATGTTTTTATTCTTAAAAAGAAAATGAATGGCCTCTTAAAATAACTGTTAATAACCTGAAAATTTTTCCTTTCCAGGGAGTGGTTGCTGGAACGACTTCACTGCGCGACGACACAAAAACCAATGACTCAACTAAGGACCTCAGTCAAGACATAAACAATGACGTCATAGATGTTCGAGAACGCCGACTGGTGGAGAGTGGCGACGCGAGAGGCAGTTGGGGGTTTTCAGTCGGGACCCTTCCTCTGGATAACAAGTACATGATGATGCTCAGGAAGACAGTCAACCAGAGAGTATTGAAAAATCGCAAGAACACTTTAACGCAGGCCAGAATGCCCAGCGAGGGATCCTCAGCAAGCAAGAGAAGCGATGCGCCCCCGACCATGCAGAGCTCAGTCAGTTCTGAGAACTCCCTCGCCAACGCGACCAAAAAGGAAGACAAGCGAAGCGTGGACAACGACAAAATGGAAACCGAAAGTTATATGGATGCTGAAAAAAGATCTATTGCTTCATTAGCACGTTCTGGAAGTCTGCGATCTGTATACAACAAGAGAAATGTTGCCTACTTTGCCAGAGCCTCTAGTCAGAACCTCACAGATAACATAGACGATGTAGAGAAGAGACATATTGCCAGCCTTGCCAGAAACAGTGAGCTTCCACAATTTAGCAGCATGCAAAAGCGATATCTAGGTGCCCTTATGAAGAGTCAGCCCCCATCCTTCATAGGGGGCAGGAATGGTAAGCGATATTTTGCCTCTACACTCAACTCATTCAGTGATTTAGATGATAATGCAGAAGAAAAACGTTTTTATGGCTCTATCTTGAAGTCTGATACGGTCCCAAATTTTGGTGAAGTACACCCAGCTCAGGACAAGAGACACTTTGCATCACTGCTCAAGAGTGACAGTGTTCCATTCATTCAAGACAAGCGTTTCTTTGCCTCACTCTTGAAAAGTCCCCAATACGTCAGCCCTGTTGACAATCAGGATGTAGATAAGAGATACTATGGCTCCATTCTCAAAAGTAGAGATGACCCTATTTATGAAGACAAACGACATTACTCTTCGTTACTGAAATCTTTGCCTCCTGAAATCAGTGAACCTGTAGTTGAGAAGCGACATCTAGGATCCCTTTTCAAAAGCGCAGACATTAGTTATTCCAACGGATTCCACTCTGACGATAAGAGGTACTATGCGTCACTGCTCAAGAGCAACAGTTTCAATAATGACCCAAACAGCTTTTCTGCAAATAAAAGATATTTGGCATCTTTACTAAAGCACAAAGATCCTGAAACTTACGACAGTTTTTATGAGACAAAAAGGCACCTTTCGTCCCTTTTAAGAAACAGACAAGAACGTGAGTCCCTGGGTAGCTTCAGTGAAGACAAAAGGTACTTGGCATCTCTCCTCAAACCAAAAAGGTCTGACGGGTCAGACGACGGCATTCAAGAAGATAAGAGATATCTTGCATCACTTTTCAAACCAAGAAGTTCCGATGACTCACCAGCTGAATACACTAACGAAGACAAGAGATATCTGGCATCTCTCTACAAACCAAGACGATCTGATGATTCTGCTGATGCAATGACAGAAGACAAGAGACATTTGTCCTCTCTTTTCAAACCAAAACGTTCTGACGACGCTATCAACGAGGATAAACGCTATCTGGCATCTCTCTTCAAGCCAAGGCGTTCAGATGACTCAGATGATTTTAGTGAGGACAAGAGACATTTGGCATCACTTCTGTCTAAAAGATATGATGACTCGGATGACTTAAGTGAAGACAAAAGACATTTTGCATCCCTTTTATCTAAAAGATATGACGGATCTGATGACTCTAATGAAGAAAAAAGATATTTTGCATCACTTCTGTCTAGCCAATACGACGATGCTGATGATCTAACCGAAGAAAAAAGGCACTTTGCTTCACTACTTTCTAAAAGATATGATGATTCAGATGATATAAGCGAAGAGAAAAGACACCTGGCATCATTATTATCTAAAAGATATGATGAATCAGACGACCTAAGCCAAGATAAGAGACATTTTGCATCACTGCTGTCCAAAAAATACGATGAAGCTGATGAGTTAAATGAAGAAAAGCGCCACATTTCTTCCCTTCTTTACAAAAGATTTGATTCTGATTCCTTGGATGAAGACAAACGACATATAGGGTCCCTTTTTTCTAAAAGACCTGACGATTTTGAATCACTGACGGAAGATAAACGCCACATTTCCTCTCTTCTGTACAAGAGATTTGACGACCCTGACATCACAGATGAGGAAAAAAGGCACATTGCTTCTCTCCTATCAAAGAGAATGGACGGCTCAGAAGACATAGACGAACAAAAACGGCACATTGCTTCCCTTCTGTCGAAAAGATTCGATGAACAAGATGCTCTTGACGAATCCCCTGATGCATTTGAAGAAGACAAAAGGCACATTGGTTCATTAAGGTCAAAAAAATTCGACGAATCCTCTGATTTACTGCAAGAAGACAAAAGGCACTTGGGTTCACTGAGGTCGAAAAAATATGATGAATCATCAGATTTTTTAGATGAAGAGAAGAGACATTTGGGATCCCTTAGATCAAAAAAGTATGACGAATCATCGGATGTTTTGCAAGAAGACAAAAGGCACTTAGGTTCACTCAGGTCAAAGAAATTTGATGAATCATCAGGTTTTTTAGATGAAGAGAAGAGACATTTGGGATCCCTTAGGTCAAAAAAGTATGACGAATCTTCGGATGCTTTGCAAGAAGACAAAAGGCACTTGGGTTCACTCAGGTCAAAGAAATTTGATGAATCATCAGATTTTTTAGATGAAGAGAAGAGACATTTGGGATCCCTTAGATCAAAAAAATATGACGAATCTTCGGATGTTTTGCAAGAAGACAAAAGGCACTTGGGTTCACTCAGGTCAAAGAAATTTGATGAATCATCAGATTTTTTAGATGAAGAAAAGAGACATTTGGGATCCCTTAGATCAAAAAAATATGACGAGTCTTCGGATGCTTTGCAAGAAGACAAAAGGCACTTGGGTTCACTCAGGTCAAAGAAATTTGATGAATCATCAGATTTTTTAGATGAAGAAAAGAGACATTTGGGATCCCTTAGATCAAAAAAATATGATGAGTCTTCGGATGCTTTGCAAGAAGACAAAAGGCACTTAGGTTCACTCAGGTCAAAGAAATATGATGAATCATCAGATTTTTTAGATGAAGAGAAGAGACATTTGGGATCCCTTAGATCAAAAAAATATGACGAATCTTCGGATGCTTTGCAAGAAGACAAAAGACATTTGGGTTCACTCAGGTCAAAAAAATTCGACGACCCGTCCGAATTCTTGGAAGAGGATAAGAGGCACTTAGGCTCCTTCGATCGAAAAAATTTGATGAATCCTCTGAGGATCTGCAAGAAGATAAAAGACATTTGGGCTCACTGAGGTCTAAAAAATTTATGACTCATCCGATCCTTTGGAAGAAAAGAGACATATAGGTTCCCTTCGGTCTAAAAAGTTTGATGAATCTTCTGATGCTCTGCAGGAAGATAAGAGACACCTGGCTTCCCTTAGATACAAAAAACTCAATGAAAACTCCGACACTTTACAAGAAGACAAAAGGCACATAGGTTCTCTACGGTCAAAAAAGTCTGAAGAGGAAAAAAGGCATCTAGCTTCTCTCATGTCCAAGAAATCTGAAGATTCGCAGTCTCTCGATGAAGATAAAAGACATATCGCTTCGCTGCTGTCCAAAAAATCAGATGTTAATGTCAACGAGGATAAACGCCACATTGGTTCACTGCTTTCCAAAAAGTCTGATGAGCCTGCTCAGACAAACGAAGACAAACGTCATATTGGGTCTTTGTTATCAAAAAAATCAAACGATCAAGTTCAAACAACAGAAGATAAACGTCACATCGGTTCCCTGCTTTCGAAAAAGTCTGATAATTCTGCCCAAGTGAGCGAGGACAAACGTCACATAGGTTCTCTGTACTCTAAAAAGTCTGGCGATGACCCGTTAAACGAAGAAAAGAGACACATAGGCTCTCTGCTCTCTAAGAAATCCGATATTTCTGAACACAACGATGACAAAAGACACCTAGGCTCCCTCTACGGCAAAAAATCCGACACAAGTGCCAAGGCTGCAGACACGACTGATGCCACAAACGTTGACAAGAGACATCTCTCCTCCCTGTTCAAGGAACGAAGTTTCAACACCTGGCAAGACAGGTTCGGCACAGAAAAGAGATACCTGGCCGCTCTCCTGAGAAACAGAGACGAAAATATAAATTTAGGGAAGCGCCACTTTTCGTCTCTGCTAAAGCACAAAAACTCTTACGGTGACATCTTGGAAGAAAATGAAATTGACAAGCGGTACTATGCTTCCATCCTAAAGAGACCGGATGACAATGTAGATCATTTAGAAGACGAAATACACCAGTACCAAGTCGCCAACGAAGAAGACAGTGAAACAGATATAGATAAAAGGCATTACTCTTCCCTTCTGAAAAACTTACCAGCACCAGAGTATTCAGAAGTTCAAAAAAGGTATTTTGCTTCTCTTTTGAAAAACGGTGATGTCAGATTCGGCGCTGGCAAACGACATTTGTCCTCTTTGTTTAGGAGCAGAGAAGAGAACGAGCACCCGAGGGCGAAGCGTTACATAGGTGCCTTGGCTAAGAACAATGACCTCCCCTACCTATTCACCCGATCCCGCCAGAACCGACGAAACGCCCCAAGAACCCCCGAGGAAAACATAGCCTATTTAGAACGTCTCATCCGGTTGGAAATTCAAAAAGGCCTTCTCAAGAAACGGCAGCGACAGCTGGATCTCTTGGGGTCCAACGACAAAATGCTGGTCCTCCTCAGCAACATCAACAACAATAACAAGTTGGCATACGAAAGTGACAGCAACAAGGCTGAAGATTACGACAAGCGTAACATCCAGTCCCTGGCGCGAAATGGAGATCTCATCGGGTGGTCTGGGAAAAGAGAGGGCGCTTTCGATGACAACGGCGGAAGCATGTACATATATACCCCTGCCCAAGAGGCGTCTGTTCCATATTCAGTCAACAAGAGATTTTTAGGTAAGTGAAGTTATTCTTTCCAAGATTTCAACAAAATGATAATGACCTGAGATTCAAGTCAGTCCTTCAACGGGATGCTAAATTCCTCACATTCTACATTACACGACTGTTAATTTGTTTCTTAAAAAATATCACATCTGAAGAGAAAGGTACATGGTAAAAACACAGAATGTTCTTACAGACATAGGAACACCTCTACTAAGTACAATTCACTATTTATTACAATGTTGAAAATCAGGACTAAAATAACAAAATAATTCTTGCATGCTAAACGAATTATCATGGCTAAAGAACAAATTCATCCGTACGAATCAGAGAAAAGCCAAATATCTCCACTACAGAATGAGGACAAAACAAAAGATATACGTACAATGTAATGATCCAACCCTCGTTCCATAGAATTAAAAGGAGATATAAATGTACTTATTCATGATAACGTAAAATATGTACAAAATTTTATGACGTAGATTTAATTGATCTCGGATAATGAATGCAAAGCCCTCTCTCTCTCTCTCTCTCTCTCTCTCTCTCTCTCTCTCTCTCTCTCTCTCTCTCTCTCTCTCTCTCTCTCTCTCATTTTGACCGATCTTACTTTATGAGATGACCATGAAAAATATTTTATCAAATTAATCCATGTGAATAAAAGGATTACTCCATTTATATATCAGCGCTTAAATTTCTTGAGTTTAAGCAAGTATATAAAATATTTTTACGAAATGAAACTCCATGTATTGCGGACGATTAAGATCTAACTTGTAATAAAAACAGCAAAACTACTTTTTCATGCTACACCACTGAAAACGAGGATTTCATTCAAATGAGTATCTATAAATAAAGACTAAGTATTTGATGATAGTGAAAAATTAATTTTGCCTGACAAACCTGGAAAGGTGTCATTTTTATTTTACAAATTTAAAAAACCTTTTCAATTACACAAGAACTCATTAATCGCCTTTTACAAGAGCGCTAAAAAATCTTTTGGTCAGAGAGAGAGAGAGAGAGAGAGAGAGAGAGAGAGAGAGAGAGAGAGAGAGAGAGAGCGTCGTCTTGATTACAGAAATCTGTTGTTTTTAAGACCGGAATGAGATAACAACAACACAGAGTTTCTGAAGTCGCAGAGCGCTGAAAGAGCTCGTCGTATTTTTTTTTTTTTTTTTTTTTGGAGGTGGTCGGGTGGGGTTCAGTTTCTTGTAGAAATTCTACATAATATATCCAACCACTTTTCTTCCATGAGGAAACCAATTCGGTAAAGAAAAAAAAATCTGGAAAATAAACCTTTGAACAAACCTTTGAAACACTGACCAAACTGAAAAGTTTTAAATCCCAGATTTTAAATGGTTTTTGGAGAGGCAAAATATCATTCCAAAGAAAACTGGCATATGTTGTTAGTTTCTATCCAGTTTTTTTTTCTTAACTTTATGATAACACGGCATTCCTTACATTTGAGAGGCTACATTTCTGTGTTATTGCTAAGCGATAATCGTCAGATTTCAATTGCAAGTTGAATTTGTTACTAAGTGCAGACATTTTTTTAAAGCGAATTTTTTGTGCTACGGCTTCTGCAACCAAACCAACTGTCAAGTGGTAATTAAAAAACCTATATAGGATATTGTGATAATAAGCTTGAAAACTGAATAAACACGTGAACTTGCAGAGCATAATCACACAAAGCTTGTAAAACTGAAATGCATTACAGCAACAAAAATAAAAGCAGAAATCAAGGAGAAATGATCAAAAAGTGTAAACAGACTCGCGGGGAATTTAGAATCACCGAATCAAAGAGAGATGACATCACAACATGTTTTCGAAGTTCCGTCCAGAGAAAGGAAGGAGGATGATGCAGACATGAGGGTCAGAGGCATAAGAGGATTACAGGGCGAGCATGCACCAGAGCCCGGCCAAAAAAAGAAAAGGAAAAAAACAAAGATGAACACAGGAATCAAGATAAACAAATGCAAAGAGCAGCGCCGACATCAAGAAAAAGGATGTTGTTGACCTGATAGCAAACATCTCCAGATTCTATTCACGGAAAGGATTTGGGATTTTTTCCTTTTTTTTTTTAAGAGCCATTTTTGTCCTTTGGTGATTTATTTCATGCCCGATCCGATTTATTTCTAAATCCCTTCTGTTCGTAACCCTCACCCTTCACCCATCCAATATACCTCTCTTAGTTTTTACAGCCCCATTCGACCTATCAGTCGTACGTTAGTGATACGATTTTACTTTCAATTATCCTCGTCACAAAAATCCTCCCTTCTTCTCCTCCAGCTTCTATATTCATTGAAATAAATCCACTTCTTCTCACTTTTAATAATTTTTTCCTCACCATTCTTCTCCATCTCCGACGTATTCACACACACAGACCACCGCTGAGGCAATCGATAGCCGAATTTGGCTGGGCCAGCATAAAAGAGGGGCGAGTTTTCAAAAGATGAGCGCTTTGCTTGATGAGATTATGCCCACTCCTTGGGAAAAGGGGCAATCGCCCGGTTCTGAGAAGAGAGGAAGACGAGGTGTCTGCGTTTGGCATCTGAGAGAGCAGAAGTGGGCGAAACGACAGGGGGTGAAATCCACCTTGAAATCTAACTTCATATTTCGGCCAGTGAAAATAAGTTCATCCCCACTATTGCTATGACTGCTATCATTGCTATGACTCTAAACACTGCTCTTACTTCTGCTACAACAATTAATAATAATAATAATAAAAACAAAAAGTTATATAATGATAACAATCAAGACCGCAGCCACAGTCATTCGTCATGATGATGGCATAAATAACTGAGGAGCTATCATGAGATACGAAAATAATAATAAACTTACAAAAATAGATGTGAGAACTGCAATAGCAGAACCGGTGATAAATAACAAGGAGGAAGAAAACCTGTCGCTAAAGCGAATAAAAAGAGAACCAAACAACGAAAACAAAATGAAAACGAAAGACCTGCCTGTAAAAACTGAAAGAGAACAGAATATTCAGAATGTACAATTTAGGCCAAAGGCCAAGCGCTGGGACCTATGAGGTTATTCAGAACTGAAAGGAGGACTGAGAGTGAACGGTTACAAAGGTGTAACAGGAGGGAAAACTCGCAGTTGCATCATGAAACAATTGTTAAAAGAGGGTGGAAAGTAAGATGGAGGAAAGAATATGAATGGAGATACACTAAAAGGAATGAAAAGAGTTGCAGCTAGGGGCCGAAGGGACGCTGCAAAGAACCTTAAGTAAAGGCCTACAGTGCACCACGTGAGGAGCACTGACGGCACTAACCCCCTACGGGAGAGAGAGAGCAGGATCGAGGGAGGAATATCTGAGAACATCAATATCACGTACTCTTTCTTACTAAGTGTAAAAATTAGGGAAGAAAAAAAAGAGAGAACTAAAGGCCCGCAAAATGGAAACTTTCAAATGAGGGTCATAGGCTATTGAAAATCACGTGACATGCTGACGTTATGCAAATACATCCACATTTCATAAACTGTCATTAAAAAAATAATTTATCATTTTTGCAAAACTATTCACATTTCGCGATGACGTCACGCATACTGTCAAAAACTCATATTTCATGACATTGTCATGAATGAATTCGCATTTCACGGAGTAGTCATGCAAAAAGCCCCATTGCATGGGGTCATTTAGAAAAACTCGTTTTATTTTAAAGGTAGGAAGAAAAAATTATACATTTAGAATGAAACTATGTACGCAAACACTTCATGATTTCACGGAAGTTTAAACTGCAAGTTTTTATAAGATTTGTATTTACATTTTCGTGATAAAATTATATATAAATCACATTCCAATGCTGAAAAAATAAAGTAATAAACTGAAATATAATGGTGGAAGACCATTTCCATCTAAAAATATATTGCAATATCCTGAATATGACGAAACAAGACCCCACTGATCACGAGCTTTGTCTTGCCCACGCGTAAGCACGCAGAAATAGAATATACACACGTTTCTTTCGCAGTGACTCTTGAGAAAAATTCATTTTTGTCTTATTTAGTATTACTTTTCTTTTTTTTTATATCTCCTTGACATATCTTTCCATCTTGCTGCATACCTACATATGTCTTCTGCCATTCAACTGCAACTCACACAATCTGTCTTTTCCCTCCACTAAAATTCATTTCCTCATCCCACCACTGATGTTTCTGTCGCCCTTAATAGCCTCCTATACTGCAAACATACTCTGCTGACACTATGACCCAATCATGGATTTTTACAAGCGCTTCATCTAGTCCTTCACCCTTTGCCACCAACTGTAACCTAAATATCCATTCTATGTGTACACTCTTATAACTCCTTAATTTTCAAAATTAATCCTCTCGATCCCATTTGCAACAATATTTTTACCCTTACTCTCCAACTGAAATCGTATATCATAACTTTTACTGTATCTGATATACTGTATATCTGACCACTACTTTTCTCCATTAATCCAATCAACTTGTTCTTCCATTTACTCTGTACTAAAAATAATCTATCAAACACTTTTCCTCGTTGTAAAAACACACACACACACACACACACACACACACACACACACACACACACACACATATATATATATATATATATATATATATATATATATATATATATATATATATATATATTTCAATAATCAAACCTAAACTAGTGAGTCGTGGATGAATCCCTGTGCAGAATACTTCCACAAGACTAATTCTGTGTAGTTTCATAAAGCTACACAGATTTCTCACCTGCAGCACATCCGAACCCCTAAACCCACTGTCTCACTCACGCACTCTCTGGCTCCCTGAATGTTGAGGTTCCTCCTTTGGAAAACCCCTTTCACACTATCCAACTATCCTCTTCTAGGTATTTTTATTTTTCTTCCTCTAATCTCTTCTATTCATTCCACATGACCAAACCATCTCATGAAATTCTGATCCATCCTTTCACCTAAACTAACACCTTTACCATTCTTCCACGTTCCTCACTCACTCAGTTCTTCTTATACCATATAAACTAGGCAAAAAATTCATTCTTATAGTATCCTAGTTCACCAATTACAAATGACTTCCTTTGAGAAGTTGGTTCAACAATCGCTTCATACATTCCTACCTTAGCTTCCATGGGAAATTTAAGTTTCCTTCGTATAATTTGCTCAAAAACCTGCTTTCTTTCTTGAATTGAATTGAATATAGAACTTAGGCCAAAGGCCTAGCACTGGGACCTATGAGGTCATTCAGCGCTGAAACGGAAATTGACAGTAAAAGGTTTGAGAGGCGTAACAGGAGGAAAACCTCGCAGTTGCACTATGAATCAATTATTAGGATATTGTGAAAAGCAAAATGAAGAAAGAGAATATGAAAGGAGGTACAGTAAAAGGAACAAAAGGGGTGGAGCTAGGGGCCGAAGGGACGCTGCAAAGAACCTTAAGTAATACTTACAGTGCACCGCATGTGGTGCACTGACGGCACTAACCCCCTACGGGATGCTTTCTTTCTTGCTTCATGTGTTCTGAGACTCAAATCTTTCACATCTAGCCAAGATTCGAAATATCTACTCTCAAATTCATAAAAGACTCTACTCCTATTCTTTCACCGTATATATTAAACGTCATACCTCCATCTTCCTCTTTCCCATTTATCCTTATTTAGCAACCTCACCTCACAAGTAATAGAACTCGGATTAACCCAAAAGAGGTGAAGTGACCTGGGCCGGTTTCTTAAAAAAAAAAACTGTTATGTAGAACAAAGCAATGAATTAGTAAATATGTGTTAAGTGGGATTTGGTGGGTTGCAGCTGGGTTGGAAAATGGCTTGGGGCTAGCGACCTCATCCAAAAATTGAAATGCAGAGAACCAGAGTTAAGGCTCTGGAACCATCCGCTGTTTTTGAGAAAACTCTCTCTCTCTCTGTCTCTCTCTCTCTCTCTCTCTCTCTCTCTCTCTCTGTATATATATACGAGTATGTGTGTGTGTGTGTTTGTGGGTATGTGTGTGGGCGCTCACTAGTGTTCTCTCTCTCTCTCTCTACACACACACACACATATATATATATATATATATATATATATATATATATATATGTGTGTGTGTGTGTGTGTGTGTGTGTGTGTGGGCGCTCACTAGTGTTCTCTCTCTCTCTCTCTCTCTCTCTCTCTCTCTCTCTCTCTCTCTCTCTCTCTCTCTCTCTCTATATATATATATATATATATATATATATATATATATATATATATATATATATATATATATATATATATATATATATATATATATATTATGTGTTTAGTGCTCTCTCTCTCTCTCTCTCTCTCTCTCTCTCTCTCTCTCTCTCTCTCTCTCTCTCTCTCTCTCTCTCCACAATTCGAGTGATTTTGGTAGTCAATCCCCCATCTGGAATAGTTCCATGAATTTTGCCCTCTCTTGAGCTATTCACAGGCACAGGCTTTTGTTTCCAAGAAACTTTCCAGATGACAGAGGGTCCACAGTGACAGACTTAAAATGACTTTCAAGAGACGAACCAAGGACGTGCTTGATTCATGACTCAGCAAAAAAGTGCGAAAAGCACTCAAGCTGGTAACATAATTTATTAAATAGAGAGATTCATTGATTGATTATGTCTATTGAAACTGGCATCAGACAGAGAGAGAGAGAGAGAGAGAGAGAGAGAGAGAGAGAGAGAGAGAGAGAGAGAGAGAGAGAGAGAGAGAGAGAGTATAATCTGGTTTAATACCTAGACTGGATGTTACAATGGAATCAAACAAGTATCACTTTCTGGTAGACTGTTTTATATGCTTAACATACGATTGAAAATTCTTATTCCTGCACCCTCAATGTTCACATTGTAAACAAATTCGTTTGGGAAACCAAATTCAAAAGCTTTTACTCAAAAAAGTAGTGTTCCAGCAGTCATAAAATGAACATAATCTTCGTGTATAACACACACACACACACACATACACATATATATACGTGTGTATGTATGTATGTATGTATGTATGTATGTAGGCTATATGTGTATATATATATATATATATATATATATATATATATATACCGTATGTATATATAATATATATATATATATATATATATATATATATATATATATATATATATATATATATATGTATATAGCGTATTTGTATCATAAACAGGGGGTGGATCCGAAGAAACGGAAGAAATATGTCACTGTCACAGTCATTCTTAACTGCTAGATCGTAGATAACCCAGGCTCATCAGCAGCATGTCGAGCCTATTCTCCGTTCACTTCTATCTTGCATACATTCTTTCATTTCCTGAATATCAAGGCCCTGACTTTCTTCTTTTCCATCGATACAACCCTCTTTAAGCCTTCCTTTGCTCTGTCCTCTTGATAATCTTGGAATTTTACAGGTTCCACCAATAAGTAATTAGACATCGTTATTATCTGAAGCATCTGAATCACGAGTTAAAAATGTTTCAAAGTAAAAATTGTGGTGAAAGTGTGTGTTTTCATATTCTGTCATCTGGTTAACTGAATCTTTTCTTAATATAATTTTGTTTGACGTATTCACATCGATGTACTCATGCCGTCCTTCATTCTTACCATATGCCCGAGCCATCTCCAAACACTTTAAACACTCCTATTACCTATTACCTTTTTTACGTCTTTCGTGTTATCCCACATTTCTCACCGTACCAAATCTCCTTATAACGCTTAAACTACATAAACAACTCGTCTTAAAAGCTTCAGTCATTCAACATGCACACTTCATCCTAATAAAGAGAAGTTGACTCACCAATCCTTTTGAGTGATATTTAGGCTACTCCTAAATACCTATTCGAGTCACACTTCTTTCTTCCACCATCCATATTAATCTTCATTATCCCAGTTTCCTAGTCACTTTTTATTAAAACAATATTAGTCGTTTTTCTCATAAATTCTCCACTTCATCTTGTAAACATTTTCAAACAAATTTTTGAAGTTCCTACTCACTTCCCTAAGTATACGAGTATATACATATGTATATATATATAATATATATATATACACATACATACACATATATATGTATCGTATACATATACACATATTTTTTCCCAGCTTTCAACCATTACTCTTTGTATATTCTACACAAACAATTGTATTAAGCAACCTTTACCTTTTCTTTTTCATCATCTTCACGCTTTAATTTCACGGGGGTGGGGAGAAGGGGGGTAGACTCACAGTCCTATCTTATATGCAACTTGGACGTCCAGTGACACTCTTCTTCTTTTTCAAGCCGTTTGCAGAAGCCCTCCTAACTCCCTTACTGCACCTGTACTGAAATTCGCCTCTCTTCCTACCCCACCGTCTTATGTTAAATTTGCACCCAATATCCTACAAGAATCATCCACTTCGGTTCTTCCACCATCCATAGGAAAAAAAAAAAAACACTCACAGTCAAGTTGTTCCAATCTCAACTCACCTAGAATTCCCATGTAGGGTAAACGACTTTGGGATGCTCCCTGAACGCGTCATTGCATCCCCTTTGAATTCAGCAGCAAATTTGTGCTTGGTTAGTAGACACTGGGCTAGCAACTTCTTCTTAAAAGAAATATGTGTATAGTTCATCAGTTCATATATATTTATATTATATTATATTATTTATATATATATATATATATATATATATATATATATATATATATGTATATATATATTTCGTATATAAGTATACATATCTATATGTGTTTATATATATACTACATAAATATATATATACTGTATATAGTAACAGACGAAATTTTCACAAATAGTAGTATCACTACTTAATGAAATGAAGAACCAGATTTAGGAAAGAGAATGCTTTTGTGGTCCACGTCGCCTCCCCGCCGGTCGCGTAGGGACGAAAATTCAATCAAATCCAGAGAGAATGAAATTACCTTATCGGATATTGCATGATGAACATATTCATTTTACATTTCCAAGCTTATATAAAGGCCTCGCTCTGCCCATCATGGATGAGGAATTTTAATACAAAATCTTTTATCGCAGACCACAATAATTGATAAAGCTTTTTTCGAAGTCTGCCCGTTCGCGATAAACTGCAATTACACGCGCACACACACATCTGCATATGATGTCCGCTTTTCTGATTTGCATACAGTCTGCTTTTACACTCACACACACACACACACACACACACATATATATATATATATATATATATATATATATATATATATATATATATATATATATATATATATATATATACATTCATACATACACACACAACAATATATACATACATACATATATATATATATATATATATATATATATATATATATATATACATATATAAACATATATTATATATATACTGTATATATATATCGAATGTACGAGAATTATACATGTGGACAGATGTTCGTGAGCATATGTCTCTGCTCAATTTACAGGGATACAAAAGAAGACGTGGTACCCACCTATCTTGAAAATATCGATTTGAGAACAAATGAAACACGTCGTAGTACACGATTAGTGTAACCACTAGACTATATATATATATATATATATATATATATATATATATATATATATATATATATATATATATATATATATATATATATATGTTCATACACATATAATATATATATATATATATATATATATTATCATAAATATATGTATGTATATAAAGCAGTTACATAAATAGTACAATATAACACGGCGTAACGAAATCACGCACGGGGAACCGTAAATAACTGGCAGTAATTAAGCAACAATTTGTTTGGGAGGAAACCCCACCGAGACAAAAAGTACAAACATCATTTAAACGATGATGAAAGGCATAAAAAAGATATTGCACAGAAGCCCAAGCTGAAGACCGCTGGAAAAAGCCATAATACACGCGAGGGAATGGGGCAATTAGGCTTCAAGGAAATATTAAAGATGAGGCGGGTGGGGGGGGGGGGGACCGGTGAACTGCTGGGAGAAAGGAAAATAAGAAGGATAGGAGAAGGATGATTAGCTGTGGTCTTTTCTGTCTGTGTGTAAATAAGAATGATAGGAGAAGGATGATTAGCTGTGGTCTTTTCTGTGTGTGTGTGTGTGTGTGTGTGTGTGCGTGCGTGTTTGTGAGAGAGAGAGAGAGATGAGTGTTCTGAAGTCTTCAGTATGTTCCAGCCAAATTCTACCGTTTTTAAGGGTTTACATAACAGAAAAACTATAGCCAGGAATGAAGTCCGTAATGATGGAATAGAGGAAAATAAAATAATATACAGTATATGTATGAGTCATATTAATAGTGGCTCAATTGTTTAAATGATTTTTTCTAAGTGGAATATGAAGGATATGCTTATTACTAAATGACTGAAGAACATGATAAGCTTTTTTCACACAAGTTGTGTACATTTTGATGCAAAGTCTGGACATAGGGAGTTTTTCTGTAAAGGTCGTGAAAGTCAGTTACAGTTCGGTTACAGACCTGTGTATGACCACGTCGTCGCTTAATCTCACGGTTACTAAATACTAAAGGAATCTCAGGACGTTGACATTATGTATTTTACACATACCGTCCTCGTGACATTTCCCGAAATACATATGTGAAATGTACTGCCACTTACCATATTTATATCCTTAGAAAAAGCCTAAATAATCATTTATTACTTTGTTTTTATTCATGATACAGTGACTTCTGTATCATCTTTAGTATAAACTATAATGTTAAATTAATTTTTGTGACAATTGTGACAAACCATGATAGGTCATCCGTAGGCGTGGAGCGTGTGTAAAATAGCGTGAGTAAGAGATTGACGAGAGGATTCCCGGGGAGACGCTGCCTTAACAGGCACCCTCATTTGCACTTTTATAATCAAGAAAGAAAATTGTAGAAGACTGTCTCAATTCATATACCACCTATTACACATACACACACATATATTATATAAATAGAAATAATCAACACACAATCACGTGTGGAACAGAAATAAATTTCTGACTCACATCAGGATCGAACCCAGGTCTTTCAATTGGAAGGCAAGGGCGCTGCCCACTAGGCCATACAAGTCTAAAAGAAGTTGGAACCTGAGAGCAACCGCACCAAAGGAATTACCTGGGCAAGACCTGGGTTCGATCCTGATGTGAGTCAGAAATTTATATATATATATATATATATATATATATATATATATATATATATATATATATATATATATATATATATATATATATTACATATGTAAGCTGATAGACGAAAAGAACTTAAAGAATAAGACACATCATAATGGAAAAATCGACAGGGATAAAGGAATTTATAAGGAGATAATTATACAGCAAACATAATTAAGAATAATAAATGTACAACTCAATTATTATTAAAAAAATGCGATATATTCTCCGAGCCATGAAGTAACTTAAAAAAAAGGCAAAGAAAATGAATATATGTAAACGATAGTAACACAAAATCATCTGCATATCGAAGAATGAGAACCCAAGCCTAAGCGTTATCTTTATAGGCTTGATTTTATTCACGCTTCTTAGGAGAGTCTCTCAGTGTACAGGACTGGAGATGTTCCGTTAAGACACCTTTCTAGTTGCAGTTATTTACTTCTAGAAAAGTTAGTGTTACTGGGGTCCAATTGATCAAATACTTTCCGACTCTTGCGTTCAATCCGGCGTTTGTCTGAGACCACTCTAATATCGCTTCCCAAGCTGAGGAACCAATACACACTTTAAAGGACTGTCTTTACTTACAAGTTGTTTTTTATACTTGACCTACCGTTTTCTTCTATAAAGTTGGAGTTGTAATGAATTAAGTGAAGTTGGTTATAAATTAGAATGAGCAGGTGAAATATTCAATTAAAATTCTATAACATTTATTATTCTAGGGTCTTCTCTCGGGTCACTAGTAAGGATTCTACAAGACAAGATTGTTTGGGTCCACTCATATGCATACCTGGTTATCATTTCAAGACTTAAGAATTCTACTGACGTTGCCCTAGGTACTTCTAATCCATTTCATGGGTTTTGTACAAGCCCCTCGTAGCTAAAAAGTTCTGTATATCATTACTTAGGCTCTCTAATTTTGCTGCAGGTATCTGACAGATAAATCATTTAGAGCCTCGATGGCCAAGTCAGTTAGAGCAGCAGCCTCGGACTTCTTAGGGGTCTGTGGAGCGGGTTCAAATCCGCAACCAACCGGTTAGAGAGGCAGACACTTTGCTATCCATGTAGATACCCCGGGATTATGTATGTGATCAACGGATAGGTTTGCTTAAAAGCAAATGGGTGTTATAGACTAATACATACACAAACAAAGCCACTCCAACATCTAAAAACATAACAGACACCTCACACGTCTCGACTGTCGACCTAACCGCGCAATGTCTCCTCGCTGCTGGGAGAAAGGGTGCTGGTGACTGGTCCAATACATGTACATACGCTACCGGGGTCTAAGCGATGACAGGCAGGGCAGCCGATCGAGACTACAAAGTCTACCCCAAAGCTAAATCAAAGTCCTTCAAAAAGAAGGCATCGTGCTTACTCCATTCAAATGGGAAAAAAGCACGTTAAAAGAAGAAGAAGACGAAGATCTGACGGATAAATCATTTAGATACATTTCACTGAAATATTCAAATGTTGACGGCACTTATAGTCAGCCAAGTGCTGACCAGACCCATGTTGCTTAACTGCAACGATCGAGAAGCCTGTGGTGTAGCTCAAGCGTTCAACCAGAAAATGAAAACTATAATATATCCTAATGGGATATAACCAAGTGGCGGTAAAATCTACCTACTGGAACTCTGTTATGTTCTTTACAGAAGTTACTCCGTTTCTGGTCTGAGAAGCTCTTTTACCTATGCGGGCCTTTCCTCTCTGTATACGAAGTATAGTTCTTGATTTGCAACGGCTCTGATTTACTTGTTCTTATTACCGTTAATTAAGAACTGTATGTCATGCAAAAAGATGGATCTGACTTTATTAAGACCCTCGCTTCCCCTCCGATTTGTAGTTATTTCTCTCCAGCTATTCCACCACTAAAGAATAGTGTTTAATCTGTTTCGACTTGAACAGGCTTTTATCATAACCTGCAATACAACTTCCTAAGTGCCACTTAGCTTTACTTTCTTTTAACTGGCTGAGCTAGTAGTTTGCTGCATTTGTACCATTCACCTCCAGTGCACAAAGTAAATGATTATCCTCTAATGCAAAACCGACGGCTCTGAAATAATTCCGAAAATCTTTCATTCTTCTCAATGCCAGATTATCTTCTTTCATGGAGGATAAAAGCTGTTAGCTGCTGAAATAAAGTCCCCAGAGATCGCTTATGCAACTTTCTTGCTAGACACAATAATACCTTTCAGTATTACCTTCTGATCTAAATATCTAATAATTATCCAGCTTCTAGTTGTGAACTTTTGGAGAGATAGTCAATCTAACTATTAACGATACGTGACAAAAATTTAGTATGAGTTTAAAAACAAAAGAAAATAAAACGACCACACACCTCAAACTGATAAAAGACCTTAGGAAAAAATGGACGAACTTCTAATAATGAATTTTAACTCCTTTCAGTTTCAGAAGTGCGCTCAAGACAAGAGGGTTTTCTTGCGAATGAAGTGAGAGAGAGAGAGAGAGAGAGAGAGAGAGAGAGAGAGAGAGAGAGAGAGAGAGAGAGAGAGAGAGAGAGAGAGAGAGAGTTGCAGCAACCAAGTCATGAGCCCTGAGGTTTCAAGCTCCTCTAAGAAGCAGATTAGCTTCATGGTCAAAACGAATTCCCGGTGGCCTTCTTTTTCTTGTCGAATAAGTTCCACCTTTTTTGTGACAAAAAGTGTTACAGAAAATAAGAGCCACCAAAAGACGTTAATGTTCAGCGTATGCAACTCCTACAAGAGAGGGTCTTTAAGATGAAGAGAAAAAAGTGTGGAGATTTTAAGATTACGTCGAGAGAGAGAGAGAGAGAGAGAGAGAGAGAGAGAGAGAGAGAGAGAGAGAGAGAGAGAGAGAGAGAGAGATGGTAAAGGCACAATAACTTTAAAACTTGAACAAATCTAGTTGCTATTTATAGTCATTTCTCATTTGCGTTTCGTCACAGAGAATCTGAAGAACCTTTGCAGTGGCAAGCTCTACGTAAGACCCTAATTTATGGAGCATTATTAAATCGTTTCACAAGAAGAAATAATAAAAATCCTTTCATATCTTCGGTCACTTGCGTCGCCATGTCTAAATACGTGAAGATTGTTTCTTGACAGTTGCGGAAAGATACCCAAAATCCGCGCTTAATGAATCTACATTTTTGCTTGCTATTACCACCATCTACGGTATCGAGTATCTTGATGTGATTTTTCAGTAGGACTAGTTTAATTTAAAATAAATATTTTTCTTTCAATGTGTCAAGAGCTTCTGTTTTCATTTGTAGGACAAAGGCATTATTCAACAAAAACTGACAGCAGAATGTAATCGACAGTCAACAACTTTACAGTACCCAGTGGCCCATATCTGTGCTCGGTAAATTACCATAAAGGAGAAATCCCACCTGAGTCGCGTCTTTGAAGTTGTTACATTGGGCTAAACATCAGTTTACTCAGAAATCTACCTCTTTAATATATCCAATCAAGTTAACTTTACTCTTCCGTCCTGCAGTCTCGATTACACGTTCAGGAGGAAGACGTTAGATTCGTCTTCATCTCTGGAGGAAGTAAAAGATTTTTTTTTTTCCAGAATACAAAAGGATAAAGGCAGCATCTGACTCATCTGATGCTTTTGAAAAGAAATAGCTCCGTCATGAGATGAATTATGATTATGAATTATTATTACTCACAGTGGGTCAGCTGTATTGCTATTTTATATCTCATAATCACAATAATTTCATTCCTCTATACAACTACCAGTTATCGAGAGCAAACAATTGCCCTAAATATCTCTCTCTCTCTCTCTCTCTCTCTCTCTCTCTCTCTCTCTCTCTCTCTCTCTCTCCCCAAATAATTAAATGGTGAGGTTGCTAGCCACACACTCAGGCTATGATTGTTCAAAAGGCTTATGTGCCAACTGCATCTGTATCTACATACCCAAAGAAGAAACGGCACATGATGTATATACTTGTACATACACACACACTATATATATACACATACACACAAACACACACAAATTGTATATAAATATATATATATATATATATATATATATATATATATATATATATATATATATATATATATATACATATATATATATACATATATATATATATATATATATATATATATATATATATATATATATATATATATATATATATAAAGCTCCGCAATTCCAAATGACGATTTTAAAGCTTCTTTATAAAAAGAAAACTAATCATTTATTCTTTTCCTATTACATATTACAATATTTCGGCATGCTAGCTTGGAAACAGGAGGGAAATTATACCTATTTTTTCGTAAGGCATTCAGGTAAGCTCCGAATGCAATATCCGTTTCTCGAGCAAAAGAACGCGAAGAAATACCGACTGATAAACGAAATTGAAAAGCAATGAAATTAAATGAATACAGAATGCCATAAATTCATAATGCAAAATCACCAGCCGTCCATCTTCATTGGTTTGTGATATCCCGCTGCGTTTCAGTTATAAATTGCACCATGATAATTAGAAGTAATTGCTTTCGGTGACTTTTGGCTGTTGTCGTCTTTTTCTTCCAAGTAAAGATGCATTTTTCCAATTTATCACCTTTAAACTGATGAAAGGAATATGTAAAAATCAATCTTCTCTCTGCAATCCTTTTTCCATAATTTCTGGTCTAACTTATGCATGGTCAACTTTTAAAATAGAATCTGCCGTATTTTCGCACCTCTTGATCTACGGAAAAAAAAAAATACCCAGGGACAACATTTGAACCCATACACATCGTTCCTATTAATATTCTTATGAATTCCAGTAATGAGAAAGGTCAGGGAAATGACATGTACTGTAGGCTAAACTCTGTAGAATAAAGAAACAGGTTGCGAATTGTTTTGCAACGATAGATATTTGTAAATGAAGCAATTTTGACCGATGAAAGGAAAGGGAAGATGCAGAGACCAGCGAAAGGGGTTCTCAGAAGAAACATGGATATACAGTATGTTCTGGGAGGTAATGAATACAAAGTAAAATATCCTTCATTAGCTTGCAGTGAGTCTTATTTCATGTGAACTGAGTAGTTCACTCGGCTTCTATTTCTAAGTGAGGATCTTTCCTAGATAGTGACCCCAAGGGTTTTCGGGGGTCGTTATCTAGGACTAATATTTCTTGGGGGTCATTATCTTTATGATATTTACAGTCTTTTGTTTATGCTTTTGGTAATCCCCAGCGGGCTTGTACTAAACACGCCGCAAAGATGGATACAAACCGGGTTAAAACCCTTGGGGGTCACTATCTAGGAAAGATGAGGAAGTGATTCTGAATTCATGAGTACACTATTTATGAATCAGTTAAATTGAGAGCAAACATGTCTTTCTATATGAAATAACTGAATGTAATTAGAAAAAATAATAGTAAAAAGGCTTAAAAATTATAGCAGTCTAGAAATATTTTTATTAAACATTTTTTGTACTTATGTAAACTACGAAACACTCGAGACTATCTGAGCAAAAGAAGTTAGCCTAAAATTTATCAGGAAAACCCTAGATACGATACTTGAAATACATAATAAGTAAAAACGATATTTAGGCGTGCTTACATCACCGTGGCTCAACCAGTAATATGTAAAGGGGAACTTATGTCCCGCATTTCCTAATAAACTGATTTTAATATAGCCAGTTTTATAGTGATTTTGTTTACAGTTTTCACTCGTGTACTCGTAATTTTCCACTAGAACTTAATGTATTCCTCTCGTTAGTTAGTTCTGATACTACTGTGAGAAAAAAATTGCATTAAGAAATATACATGGAAAACATACTCTTCTTACATGAAGTCTGAGTATTTTGAGATATGATAAATCTCGAATAACTCCAGAGGAAAATTGCCTTAGATGTACAGAAGACCCAAAAGAATTTTTTTCTGACAGTAATTACCTCAGATCATTCTTGAGGCAACAATACCCCACAACAACAGCAAAAGCAGTAAGAACGACAGAAGAAAGAAAATTATTAGTTTCGATGACTGAGCTTTTGCCAAGTAAAAATGGAGAGTAATCTCCCTCCTTCACTTAGCATTAACCGATTAGTCTTGAAAATATCAACCTTCCCCTTTTTGGAAATGGCGTTATAGAGGCATCATTTTAGCGTGACATGACAGCATCCGGGAGAGTCTGTACAGATGCATAGGGCCAAAGGGCAAACCAATAATTCAATGTGATCATTCGAATGAAACACGATATGTGCCCACATACCATCCATGAAATTCATGTAACAGAACCTTGTAATTCCGGTGTTCCTGAAGAATTTTCCGGTCTCCGCCCTTGTAGGCTTTGTCTAACAAGACACGAAGCGAACAGTCAGGCTGAGAGAGAGAGAGAGAGAGAGAGAGAGAGAGAGAGAGAGAGAGAGAGAGAGAGAGAGAGAGAGAGAAACCGAGGTTATGTTCACGTTGAAGTATAAGTACAGCAACACACACACACTCCACGTTTTTTATCTATATTTTATGCTACAGCGTTCTCTTTTACATTTTAATGTATTTTCTCATTTTTCATTCTTTCAAACCAAAAGATAAACACAATCGTTTGCGTAGGGTACGAGAGAGAGAGAGAGAGAGAGAGAGAGAGAGAGAGAGAGAGAGAGAGAGAGAGAGAGAGAGAGATGAAGCAGGTACAGGGAATGATAATGCATTATCTGTCAGAGTTCTAAACCGTTAGCCATGAGCGGCAGCTTATATCATCACAAAAGGATTTATTAGTAATAAAATAACCACAACAATACGATGCATCTTCAATCACGTGTCTCTGACAGATTCTACAGAGATTCATATCACAGAGTAATCTTGACAAAACAACGGATTACTTTTCAGCTGCCCTCTCCAAACGTACCTTGCGGCAAATAATAAAACGGTGAAAACGCGAACAGTTTTATTTGATGACAAGACAAAGTGGTTTGAGATGCTTATTGACGCACGAGGTATCAGGACGACTGCCCCCGGACAACTACCCCCTGGATAATCGCCCTCCTTTAGAGGAAAATAAAAACAACTATGGGAGGTGAACACTACTAAAACTAATAAAACTAATGTTTTATTTGTTATCCTTTAAAAAAATTATTCAATAAAACATAAATGTTAAAACTTATCCTTTAAAAATTATTCAATTATACATGAATGTTAAAAAATAATGTATACTGTAAATAGTAAATTAGTAAGTTGTAAAAATATTGAAAAGCAATTTTTTAATGTATTTAAATTATAAATTGTTTACTATATATTTCAAAAATCCAACAAATGGCGGTTCTCGAAGTCTTTGGATGGAAGGAAGTAATGTTAGCTTGCACATGGTTACGCCATCCTTCCGATGAGTTGTTGGTACGAGGTAAATCTTCAACTACACGATCATACATATTCCACATGCTAACAGGATACGTGGAGCTTGCCTGGTGCGGCGACGATTTTTGCCAATATATTTTCGAAGTAGTCTATAATAGAATCAGCTTCAGGTGGCAAAGTCTCTTGCAGTGTCTCAGATGTTCTAATCACTTTATCTGGCGGAACAAATGCCAAAGCTGGACTCATACGAAGTTGCAGGGCAAAATTAGCGTCAGTTTGGTATTTACTCTGGAGGCAGTCATATGGCACCTTGCGGTATATGCTTTGTAATAAGTGGTAGAACCATCCCTTGATTTTTAAAACGTTGGGGAAGACCTCTTCAATAGCACTCCTAGCAGCTTGTTCACAGTCTATAATGAAGATCTTTGGATTGAGCATAGGACTGAAAGTGAGGAGTGTTGGAGAATGTCTTGATAAGTTGCTCGTTGTTTGTTTGGTAGCAGAACATAAACACAAGGAACAACTCTTTCCGAAGTAAAACAATGAATAGTGTACAGTTGGCAAAACAGCTCGGGTACAACTTTAAACATCCCATCACCAAACCAGTTATTTGAAATCTTCAGTAGGCTGATATTGTAGATGTGGAAAACACAAATATACGTTGCTCACTCGATCCACTATCATAAAGCAGAAAATCTTCAGCATCAGCTGTCACCATGTACTCAGATGGAATGACCATATCTGTTAGGTTTGACGGAATGGGATGAGCTTGTTTGCACGTCGAATATGTCTTACAGGTGGTAGTTGAGTTGAGGCACCATTTAGTATCGATTGAGTGTTTGGCTTTACAGTTGCTGTGCCGACGTTTCTCACATTCATAAGATTTAACATTACTTGCCAATTCTTTCTGCTTCATACAGATGTGACCATCATAAATAAGCTCCATTTTACCACGTTCACTCTGGACGAGCTCCATGATGGGTGATATAATTTATTCTGTTTATTTGAGAGGTATACATACACTGACCAGTTCAAGGTTGAATTCAGACTAGACATTGTCTTGTTGCTACTTACTATCTTAATAGTTTTTTTATTACATTTAACTAACAAAGTAATTATGTAATTATTATTAATTTCTTCAAGAATTGTTTATTTATAGGGAAAGTGCCTGTAACTGTTTCCTAAACGACTGAACTCCGACTAGTCGTTGCCTTGCATTTACTATCTTAACATTTTTTTTTATAACCAGGCAGTTAGTGATTATGTAATTAGTAAAAATCTCTTCGAGAATTGTTTATTTATGGATGAAACTGCCTGTAACTATTTTCTAAATGACTGGGAACTAATATAACTGTTTTGGAAACTTATGTGTAAAGGGGGCAGTTGTCCTATGGGGCCACTTGTCTGGGGGAAATTGTCCGGGGGGCAGTTGTCCTAGAACCGACGCAGAATTCAAGTGGATGAAACCGCCCAACTTCATGAAGGAAAATTGTACGTCAGTTTAGTTAACACTTAAAGTGGATTACACCGTTACCCATTATGGCGGATTTAGTAAAAATAAGTGGAATTTATTTGATTGATCACTGCTGGGATGGTAATTTTCTGACTAGTAAACAATCACAGTAGACATACGAAGCGAAAGAAATTTGATAACGAAAGTAGCGAAAATAAATAAATAAATAAGTAAATAATAATAATAATAATAATAATAATAATAATAATAATAATAATAATAATAATAATAATGAAAGCAACAAGGACGACTTTAAGCACAACAAGAACAACAACAACAACAACAATAATAATAATAATAATAATAATAATAATAATAATAATAATAATAATAATAATAATAAATCTGACAACGAGAAAGAATTTTTATTACGGTAGGGAAATTGCATTAATAATAATAATAATAATAATAATAATAATAATAATAATAACAAAGAAAAGAAGCATCGAAAGCACGTAACATGAAGTATTATTCAACAGGGGTTCCATCCAATGGACCCTCCTCAAAGCGCCATTCCCCTATTCTCCTCACTGCGGTGGACGCAGCGATTGCGGAATCTGCACTTAATGCAACTTGCGACGGGAATGAATAACGAACGGAAAGTCAAACACCATTAAAGGAATCTGATTCGTGAAGAGGTGTGGAATTCGCGTTAATACGCTGTCAGAATTAAACGAGCTTCCATCTCCTCAGTCTGCTTCAATAAGCTCTTCCGCTTTCGAGTACGTCAGTTTTTTCTATCAAAAGATATATCATTTTTCGTACGACGGAGATAGAAAAAAAATGTCGAAAATTTCTCAAAAACTTCTTCTTCTTCTTCTCTTCTTCTTCTTCTTATTATTATTATTATTATTATTATTATTATTATTATTATTATTATTATTATTATTATTATTATTCAGTAGTTAAGCCAGGGAGAATTTCTTGTATTTGATGTAGGTTTGGGTTTTTTAAATTTTATATTAATGTCTTCGCATAAGTGCGCGGATAGATATCCTAAATTGCAAAAGTTATGTATTGCAACGAGTTTTGTTCAAGATTGTTTCAAAGAAATTCTCACTGTAAAAAAGTGTGATATTTATGTATGTATGTATGTATGTATGTATGTATGTATGTATGTATGTATGTATGTATGTATGTCTGTGTGTGTGTCTGTGCGCGGTGAAACCCTTTTGTTAGGATGTTATCGATTTATTTTAAAAACAACACTAATAAAGCCTAACTTTCTTTTTTTCAACACTTCACAAATAAGGGAAGAAAATGGTAGCGAAATTCAGACGATTCTCGCCCTTCACAATGAAACAGCTAATATAAATGAACTTGCAATGAGCGATGAAATGAAATAATTTCTTTTATTGGAACGAGAATGATCACGCGAAGATCCCTCTATTGACACACCAACTCTGCAAACGAAGTGTACGCATCTATAATTTGCTGAGCAATTATCATCCAGTGGTAATGAATGAGGAATCTTGTCCTAGTATTCTTTCAAAGGGTCTAGCTGGAATATGAGGGCCACAAATCTTCGAACGTGATTTCTGAATATTTCAGAGCAGCTCCGTTGGCATAAATTGCCAAGCTGCCCAATTTGGCATAAACGAAGGTGAGGTCTTCACGCCCTGATTACTTACAACAGAGGCCACAATTCTGAATGGAAATTAAGTAGAGCACATGCACGCTTACAAACACACAGGCTGCGAACCCTAAAACAACTGAAACATCAATCATGAAACCCTAACTCCTCTGGTAGGATTCGAATCCTCGCACGTTAGGATGAAGTGAGGTTAAGCTAACCATTTGGCCAATAGAAGGATTCAAGTCTATTCCCGCTCAATTCTTACATACATCTGTCGAATTCAGATATATTTTCCTAAATTAGGAACAAAACTGTCCTCATTATGGTAGCAAGTGGGTACAAGTGTATATTGCTTATTATGTTGAAATATATAAATAGAAAATCTACTGGACACTTTTTACTACATCATATATGTGTATATATATATATATATATATATATATATATATATATATATATATATATATATATATATATATATATATATATATATATATATATATATATATATATGTATATATACATAACAGTGTTCCAAGAAGGTTAAAAGTCTCATAAGACTGAAGTATTGTCAGGGGAAATATATGGTTCTGCCGTGTTAATAGTGTTTTTATGGGCCTTTCAAACTATATATAAATTTTTATGGGCCTTTTAATCTTGAAAAAATGGTTACTACAACATTCATCCTTTAATTGCTTAATTAAGGAAATTACTTCATTAGTTTAGCTCTCTAACAGCATTAGCTGCTACATGTGCCTGGAAAAGGGGCCCATTAACAGCATGTCACACTCTCTGCACATATTGCAATGTAAACCTCTTATCTTGCACACATCTTCTCGTTTCCTTTGTTATGGCCCGTCAAATTTCTATAACGCTTTCCCTCCATTTCTGTAATGTTTACTTCCGAATACCAAAACCCTTCAACTTCCTCTATTTTTTCCATCATCCATATTAATATGGATTCCGTTCATCATCATGCCCTTATGCCTGCTCACGTTCACTTTCAACAATCTTCGTTTGCAAATACTAACTTTTTACACTAGTTTTTGCAAGTATGCTGCTTTACTCCCAGTCAACAATGTATCATCCGCAAACCTCAGCCAATCCACCCTCCAAGCATATAATGCCTTTCTACGATTTCATTCACCTTTACATCCAAAATGGTATTTACACGGCTATGGAGACAGCACAATCTCATCTTGGAACCTCATTTACTGTAAACCATCGATTCTTCCGTCAAAGTATTTGTAACACATGGCTGGCTCTCATCATGAAAAATGTATCCTAATTGCTCTTAAAAAAGTACATTCCGCATCTTAAATCCTAATCACCCTCCATATTGTGTCACTATCTATTATCACAAAAGCATTGTCTCACAATTCTGTTTCCTTAACACTTAATCTATGCACCCACCTCCTTGCCGAAAACCCACGCTGCTCTTCCCCATCAATCCCTTCTGTTATCAATCTTTTTTTCTTAATCGAGATCCTACCATACACATTCCTAGATATACTAAGTAACATTACACCCCACCGGTCTTAGTCACCCCTGAAACCACTGCCCTTATACAAAGCAATATTCATTCTCACAAATTCATTTTAACCCCTTTCCCATTCAGACAAACCAGACACAAGCTGCTCAGCAGATTTGTCACTGTTCACCACTACCACAGCATCTCGCTTGTAATGGTGCCTTTCCATTCTTTAACCTCCAACTGCCATCCTTCATACATGCTCAACAGCCATTTGCAAAGGCATTCTCAAATTAGCACTAACCGTTTCCACTCTTGCTTTATTCAAATCTGCCTCTGGTCAATCCTTCATTTTCAACACCTCTTCAAAGCACTCACTACATCGATAAAGGACTGCATTCTCATTAAACAGAATAACGACATTTGGAACTTTTATCCTTCAGACCATTTGTTCAGTAACCTTTCAGCATTTACTTCCTTGAGGTATGAATTTTTCTGCTCCATAAATTATATTACCCGACTTACCCTAATGTTTTTACACTTTTCTTCCAAAATTCATTCGTTTTTTCCATAACTATGATAATAATTCTCTTGCATGGTACACGATAATAATTTTATCCTACAGCTCTATCCCAAACTATATATATATATATATATATATATATATATATATATATATATATATATATATATATATATATATATATATATATATATATATATATATATATATATATATATATATATATATATTATTATATATATATTTTTGCCACATAAACACTGACATTTTTTATGTTAACAATTTAATATCATGCAAATTTGCTATTTCGTATAATATCAAATTTACTATTCCTGAATATAGGGATTTTTATATTAAACGACACGTAGCTTAACATATCCATGTATATACATATATATAATTACTTTATTATACAGCTAATTGTTCCATCAGCAAAGTTAACCTGCATAGGTGATCACCAAGAAATTACAGACACGGCACCTAAGGCCTTCCTTAAACATACATGGGGCAAGGCGTGTGTTATCAGGTCACTCCATAAATACTTGCTGAAAACTGAAAGGCTAAGCCTTCGTTGCCCCTTCCCAATGGGAAAAAAGATACATATATATGTGTATGTATATATATATATATATATAGGTATATATATGCAAAGTTTTTTAATTATTCTATATAAATCTATATATATACAAATATATATATGTATACATATATATAACTTAAATATATGTACATGTATATAAAATTTCTCATTTTCTGAGTAACCGAAGCAGATCATCACGTATCAAAATCAAGTCATATCTGAATTCTACATTTCTAACATGAATATAAATTACAACAATCGGATGAAACAATAAAACAGAAAAGCGATGCGCTGTAAATAACACCAACCATTCAAGGAGATGTAAAATCGAGCAAAGATTTTTTCAAAAGTCTGAAGCGCAATATTTCAATGAAAACCAATGATAAGATCAGAAGACACGTCCCACTTCGCACGAGCTTGCAGTGGTATAAATAGCTCTCTCTCTCTCTGTCTCTCCGTCCATTTCATTATTGTCCCATTTTACTGACAAAGAAAGATGAATTATGTCTTGCGTATTGTCGTAATAACGAGCGACTCAAGAATGAACGCCTCAGGGGAGGACGAGGAAGTGTGTGTGTGTGTGTGTGTGTGTGTGTGGGGTGGGGGTGTGAAGAGCATGGATGAAGCTCTTACATTAACCTAAATTTTTTCCTTATTAACTATTCATCTTTTATGGAGGCTGTAGCATATAATGATATTACACTACAATATTTCTTCTTTGTATACGTAATTGGCCTACAATCCGTCCCATTGAGAAGTTTAACATAATCATCCACTTCTGGACAGACGGTGAATAGCGGTATCTTTGTTATGTGATCTACACTGTTTATCGCTAGAATACAATTAATGGAAAATTTTTTAATATTTTAATTACATTTTCTCTATGTTCTATGTAAGTTATTATGTTTTACCAGTAGATATCATTCGAAAAATTTACTGCCTCTTGTTCATGTTTTCATGTTCATCTCCGAGGTGCTAGTACTAAACAAGGCGGAAGCCCATTGGGACGCCGTGTTTAGTACTAGCCCCTCGGGGATCAAAGTATTATGGATCAAAGTATCATATACACCCATTTCTATATTGTGTGGTCCACAAATTATATTAATAAACGATATCTTCGTGTGGTCGTCTACTCTACACTTACCATGCAGTGGTAAAATTTGTAAGGTGTAGATGTTTTTTCCTTATAGATAACAAGCCAAAGTATCACCAACGTAATCGTTACACTCCAAGGATTCAGAAGTGCATTTCTTTAAACAATGGCCAGTTTCAGACGTCAATAAAACTAGTCTATAGATTAGATATTCAGTTAATACACCAAGTCAAGGTTAAATGGCCTCTGGCTCACGTGACCACAAAGACTCTAAAACAAACCTGTATGATGAAACAGACCATCTGTTCTTTATTCTCTGGTCTCTGGAACTTTTCTTTTTTTTTTCGCTGTCAGATTCCTGTGTTACTTCTAGTGAAAAAATTTATATTTATGTTCATGAATATCTGCACATTTTACTATGTGCAGGTTTACATCCGTGGTTCGATCCTGCATGTATGTATGTATATGTGTGTATATATGTATATATATATATATATATATATATATATATATATATACATATATATATATATATATATATATATATTTTATATATGTGTATATATGCATATATATATATATAAATGAATGTGTATACTATATATATATATATATATATATATATATATATATATATATATATATATATACACACACACAAGCTCGGTGGTTCTTTGAATGGGTACCAGCATTAGCTGGGGCCAAGGGAAGGGCACAGGGATAACAAACCCCGCACCTAATGAATTTGTTGAGATCTTTTTCGCATCAGCCTTACGAAGAGGATTAAGGCGTATAAATATAAATACATATACATACATTATATATATATATATATATATATATATATATATATATATATATATGTGTGTGTGTGTGTGTGTATTAGTGAAAACGAAGGATTATATATACAACTCCATAAAGAGCGAACTAAAATCCTCACTCAATAAACAAGACAAATATGAATGTATATTTGTGTTTGATAAGAATCTTACGAACACTAACTTCGTTACAATGAGGCCACATAAATAAACAAGTATAAAAAGCGCCAAAGTTTCTTCGGCGCAATCGAGTGTTCTGTATGAGCCGCGGCCCATGAAACTTTCAGCCACGGCCCGGTGGTGGCCTGTCCTATAGCGTTACCAGACACACGATTATGGCTAACCTTAACCTTAAATAAAATAAAAACTACTGAGGCTAGAGGGCTACAATTTGGTATGTTTGATGATTGGAATGTGGATGATCAAGATACCAATTTGCAGCCCTCTAGCATCAGTAGTTTTTAAGATCTGAATGCGGACAGACAAAGCGGGCACAATAGTTTTCTTTTACAGAAAACTAAAACTAAATTTGTCTCCAGTCGAGGCTGTCGCAACACCTACAATCTGTCAGGCGCAGCACGAAAGTTCGGATAATATGGTCCCGAGAGAGATTAGGGCTGAAGTTGCGCCTCTTCAGCTGAGTCAGACATCTCCATTACGCAACTCTCAGGCTGAAAGACGATGGCTATCATATCCGATATCGCATGAGCTGAGCTCTATAGCGACGGGACACTTGACGCAAATGAAATCGCTCATTACAAATACGAATGGAAATGTACACACACACACACACGAGAGAGAGAGAGAGAGAGAGAGAGAGAGAGAGAGAGAGAGAGAGAGAGAGAGAGAGAGAGAGCGCATTACATCATTACATTCTAAGGAAATTAATGGAATTTGTTATAAAAATGAAGAAACCTGCAGAATGGTTAAATGGAGAATTTACTTGAATATTAAGAACTGAAAGAAAATAGATTCCTTAAATTGAACAAAATCTTCATTACATCAAGGTTGAAAAAATAATTTTGAAAGGCCATCGGTGAGTTCAAGGCGAAAAGGTTAAAGACTAAAATGAATACGCTTATGATTCAATACTGGACATAAGCCCTTCCACTGCGCCAAGGAATTAACTACTAGAATAGGTTCGAACCCTATTTATTACGGGTTATTACTTCAAGATAAAAAATAGTTAATGAATTCTTAAAAAATACAATCACAATGAAAAATAGATGCACTAAGTTGAACATTTTATGTATATCTACATGTATATATTGTACATTATATATGTATATGTATGTATATAATGTATATATAATATATATACACACAAATACATATATGCATATATATATATATATATATATATATATATATATATATATATATAAACCATTTAATATTAAACCCCTTAACTGGGAGTGGTTCAATAGAAAATCAATAAAATGAAATATGGTTACTGACACATCAGTACTTTAACTTCTGGATTATGGATGAACCCTGAGTAAAAAATTTCAACGACCTTACCTACTTCGTACACCTACAGAGAAAGCTAATCAACAATACGTCAAAACACGTACATACACTGCGCCATTCACATCAATTTTGTAAGTACTTCTGCGCTTCTTGCATAGCAAGACCCATCCATTCTAGCACCTCTGCAGCTCCATGGAACTTCCCTAGGCCTTCCTCCCCTCCTACCATATTATACAGTTTTTATCAACCAATCGTCCTCCATTCTTTCCACATGACCAAACTATATCAAAACACTGACCCATCCTTTTACCTATGATAACCTCTTTACCATTTCTGAATATGCTGTCATTTCTCATACCGTCATTTCTTCCTATGCGGACGCATTAGGCAACAAAAGCCGCATTATCCAATCATTTCCACAATATAGATCTTCTTGCTTCACTGTTTAGGACATTTTGGACAAAGAGATTGCTGCTTCATCTAAGTTGGGTGATTAGACAGGAAATTGTTCGCCTAAGAAAGCTTTTTAAATTATCTAAGCAGTTTGCTATGAATATCTGCTCAGGAGAATGGTAGTAAGTGTATCAGGCACCTCAGAATGTCATTGTGAACAACAGTGGCACGTCACATGGTCTCTCGGGTATACAGTAGTTCGTCCACCTGGACCAAGCATGTACCATTCAGCAGTAGGAGCGTCATAGCAGCAATTTATTCTTTATATTACGGAAACAATGAACATATGAGCACCTGTTTCAGAGAAATAAATTTCTGGCTCACATCGGGAACTAACCTCGGTCTCACGAGTGACAGGCCATGCAGGTACCGACTGACCTACCAAAGTCATAAAAGAAGTTGGAACTTCGGTAATCCATAGCTGAGGTTTTTCAGGGCAGGCTTCTGAAGTCTGTCACACCAGCAAATTTATATAAATATATATATATATATATATATATATATATATATATATATATATATATATATATATATATATATATATATATATATATATTGTGTGTGTGTCTGTGTATGCATGTATATATATATATATATATATATATATATATATATATATATATATATATATTTTATATATATATATATATATATATATATATATATAATACATACATTGCATATATATTTGTACAACACAGAATGTATATGTGTGTGCTTGTACTTCATCTGAAATTTTAAGCCATTTAGACATACATGAAAACATACATATTACATACATATGCATGAATATGAATATAAAAGTGCGTGCGTGTGAGTAAAAGCGTAAACAAAGCACAAAACTGCAGACCAGACAAATAGAGACGAAGAACGAAGAAGCACGCACAAAAACGTGGCGGTAATCTTGTCCTGGTGAAATCCCCAAGGATCCTAAAAGGACACACATGCATAAACCGGACACGCTCCAAAGCTCTCACAAACACTACACGTTTTGCCTAGGGATAGACCCGCGTCGGCTGAGTAAACACTGTTTCGCGAATACGTCTCGATCATTCTAAGGCATGTCTAACATTTCTATTTTGCTTGGAGGATCTCAAAGGGACGTGGAGAAACTCGCAATTAAACGAAATGAGGAAAGTTTTATAGCGGCGGGATACAGGACAGATGTTTCTTGAAAGAAGAAGGGATTAATGAAAACTGAAAGGTTAACTGCTCCTAAAATAGCGACAGAGCTATTCGAAGTCACATGGATTCAAGCTATGAATTCAACAAAAATATCACTGCATACAACAAAAATGACTGATTCAGTCTCTTCTCCTACACACACACACACACGTACATTATATATATATATATATATATATATATATATATATATATATATATATATATATATATATATATATATATATATATATATATGTATATATTATATATATATATATATATATATATATATATATATATATATATATATATATATATATATATATATATATATATATATATATATATATATATATATATATATAAAGACATATATGTGTGTTTGCGTGTTTTCTAGGAGGAGGAGAGACCGAGTCAGTCATTTTTATTTTATGCAGTGATATTTTTGTTGAATTCATAGCTTGAAGCCCTTTGACTACGGATAGCTTTATCGCTATTTTAGGGGCAAGTAACTTCTCAGGAACATATTACCTAACAATATCGACGATGGGTTGAACTTTCAGCTCAGGTTGTTGGATAGTTCTGTCATCAGTCAAGTTCATTTTGCAAACGTTTGATGATAACTTGTGGTATAGACGACAAGTGAGTTAATTATGTTTGTTGCGTAGAACGTTCCACAACTACAAACATCCCCTGCACTCTTCTTTTCCTGACCTCGCTGTATTCCCTCGCAGGTTGTTGCAAACTATCATTTTCAAGTATCAGGTTTAATTCTACTCTGCTATGAGTTTTCTGTTGTCTACCGCTAAAATGTGGAAAAGTTTGCCTATTGCCTTTGTGGAGTCTTCTGATCTCCAATTATTTAAGCAAAGAGCACATACATTCTTGTTTCTGCTGACAAATACAACTGACTACGACTTATCACCATTTAAAAGGGTTGTTTCTTAAATGGATCTTGTTCATCTAACCTTACTTCCTAATATCAAACCTTGTCAAAATCTTGCTAAAAAAAACAGGAAAATTATCTGTCTCTACAACAACATTCACCGAAAATAATAAGATATTCAAAGTCGCAAATAATGACTCCACTGTTTCCTTTCAGAGCGAGAATTTATTCATCGTCTCCATGACTCAGTTGCTCTGTAGGATTCCTCTCAGCAACAATGAATGATGATGACCTGAGATTATATCCCCTTTGTAATTCTGTCTTGCACAAATAATTGCCTGGAGCAATGCTATATGGCCAGGGGCCAATTCCCAGATTTTACTTCAACATTTCTACAGCTGATGTTCAACAGATAAAAAAAAAGCACCAAGCATTTGAAAGGGTACATCAGTCAATTAATAGGTAATGGTTCATTCATGTCATTCTATTCACCCTGTTTATTCGTATTTTGTAATCAGAGTTCTCTTCTTTGATCAGGATCCTTAGCAAGGAGCAGCTGGTTCCCGCGACAGTACAGAGGCGATTACAGCGTCGAGATGAAAAGGAAGCGAGCGTCCTCCCCACTAAGCATCCCGGATAGCAAGGACGCTGCGAGTGGTTACCCTGGTTACCAAGAAGACGACGAGGAAGACGAAGACGTTGGGATGGGTGACTCGGAAGCCTTTTATACTTATGCCATTTAAATTGTAGCCTTTTTTTAAGTTCATTTTATCCTACTGAAGACAAGTACAGCACATGATGTATACCTTTTTGTGGCATAAGTGTTCCCCGTCAGAAAGTTGTATATGTTGATATTTAAATATAGGAGAAAAATATCATCTCTATAACCATGTGTTTAGAATTTGTTTCTATGACTATCCGAGAGGTACTGTTCATCAGGTCGTTAGTTATGACAATCCTTCTGTCTATACTGCTGAAGCATTCTTTGAATGGATGAAAAATCCTGTGACGTCATGGCCAGAAACCCAAGAGTGAATCGTCCGCAAATATACCGGATGAAAATACATTTTATTTTTGCACACTCCACCTGCCACCTCAAACTCCTACCCGAACTTAAACAACAGAAAGGAAAAATCTCGTATTGATTACTGTAATGCTGATCTTCACTCGGCAGCTCAAACGCATTTACTCAAAATATCTGCATCCAAATTAACTCTGACAGTGTCTGCTCTAGTCGGTCTTCATTCTTTACCCTGGATATGTTGCCTTCTTCTTTTATTTTAATCTTTATCGCCCAGAATAGATACAAGGTGCAGTCAGATTTAGGTTTAAATGACTTTAAAGTCAAAAAATAATTCAGGATGTTGACATATGCACAAAATCTTTCGTAAAAAACATCAACATGAAAGTATCGCTTGCAGCTCGGATCAGTGGATCTGGTGTTTAAATTTCAGACGCAAAAGCCCTTTTTTCTACCAATTAACTTTAATTATAATCCAAGCCGTGGCTTTTCACACACTCAAACACATCTCACCGTAATGAGAATATTATGTGAATAGTTAAGTGCTGTGAAAAGTGTGCCTATGAATAGTCTATTCATATCTGATCATCATTACCCCAGTAAACGAATGTTAATTTTGAACTGAAAGCAATATAAATAGGAACTGACGCAGCCATGATAAAATGCAGCCTCATAATATGCAATCAATAAATCCATCCCAGCAACACATATTAGCAGTTAACGATGCATAATGCAAATTTTTTTAATGGAACGATTAAAATGTCAGGGAAACTTCCAGAACTGTAGTTAGGCTAACAATAATTCATAACCTGAACAATTTATGACCGGGTATTTAGCATTCTCTCTCTCTCTCTCTCTCTCTCTCTCTCTCTCTCTCATAAAGACTTATCCTGCGGATTACACATTCGGAAGCCTCATAACATACAGCACTGTAAACATCACTCATTACAGACCATTACGGAATCCAGAATTGAACGAGGAACGACAGACATTATTCCGTCATGGAGAACCTAATTTCCCGACATCCCTAACCCGGCCCCCCCTCTCTCTCCTTCCCTCCCGACCTCCCCTTCTCCCAGAGAAAGTGTAATAATGGCCATAATCATCTCCCAGGGGAAGGTTGTTTCATAAAGCCTAGGTCCTGAAGGTAATGCAGTTAGGGAGAAATGTCATTTCCTCAGCAGGTCGGGATAAAAATTCACCTTTGTAAAAGTGAAATGACTAGTTTGTGATAGGTTTCTCCGCCTTCGTCCGAGAGGATCTCGCTTAGGCAAATGAGGGCAGGCAGGAATGATGACTGATAAATTACCAAGTCTGTCTGTTAGGCGAAGGACAAATCTATGCAGACTTTAGGTAAATATGTAGCTGAATCTGTTGAAATACCAATAATGATGCACGAGAGATGTGCTACTGTCCCTTACTGCTAAAAGTGTTCTCTCTCTCTCTCTCTCTCTCTCTCTCTCTCTCTCTCTCTCTCTCTCTCTAAGTAGAATTTAATGATCTTGAATTTTTTTTGTATCACACCAACCTTTTAATACAAAGACCTAGCCGGGGATGTCAGCCTGAATTTGGCAAAGATCCACGTGGGAGAAAGAAAACAACAAGTCCCTCCCGCTGCCCTTGAGGAGAGAAAAGAAAGGGCGTCCGGTTTCGAAATTCAATAAACGGCAAAGTGATAGTTCCTCAAACAAAATTCAACCTCTTTCCATTTGGTTTCCCAATCAGGACAGTAAAAGACGATAAAGAAATAAGGGGATGGAGAAGAAGAAGAAGAAGAAAAAAGAAGAAGAAAAACGAATCACATAGAAGATACGGAGTCACAAAACTCTCCCGAACCTCTCTGGTCATAGGATATAAATGAATCAAACAAAGAGAGGAATGGAGTTTCCTGGAGTAAAGCCAAGCAATCATAATGATAATAGGATTATCGCCTGGCGAAGGCCACAGGATGTCTAGCACCTTAGAAGAATTAAGAGGAAGAGGAGAACTGTAGCAGTCTGCTGTGGGAGAGGCCCAGGCCACCTGATAGATGGGGTAATAAAGCTATGGATTAACGGCTCGCGACACGTCGTGATGGAAGGAGGTCAATAGGATACGTTGAGAACATTGGCGAAGCTGTACCGAATATGCTCTATGCTCAAACTTAGCTTTAGGGTAGGAAAACGACATTGCGTCAAGTAATATCATAAAAGTAATGATTAAACTGTCATCCTCCTTGAAAGTTACGTATAAAAGCAACGACAGTTCTTATCTGTTTTTGCAATATGGTTACGTCATTGCTAGATTAAAAGATAAATTGATGAGTAGTTATGAGATTAAAAGGTAAATTAATGAGTAGTTATGAGATTAAAAGGTAAATTAATGAGTAGTTATGAAATAAGTAAAAATTAAGTTCAGCGCTCCTCTCTTATACAAGACAACAGACCTAAATAAATCCTATGGAAGGGTACATGTAGGCCTACTGTAGATAGCTTAGTGGATTTCATTAGTATTAATTTAGGGTACGTCAGCAGAGGACTTATTTTTCAATTTCTCCTAAAGCTCTCTGATCTTTACCTAAAACATCGGATTTGATTTTGCATTAAATAAATAACAGTAATGTTTTTCATAAAATTAAACTGACATGAAGCAGTCGACAACAAGAAAGAGGTTCAGACAGGGCAGCGAGTCATTACAATTTGGTAGCAAGATTAAAGGAAAGGTTTTGACAGTTCATTTAACAGGGTATCATTCTCGGCCATAAAATTTCTTGACTGACGACACAAAAAAAAAAAAAACTCTAGAATAAAAATGAACCAATGTCAAGGGTGCACTGTAGAGAACATGAATCGAAAGACTAGAACGACCACAGGGCTGCCTTAATCAAGAGGAAAACCAAAGACAGATTAGTGAAAATAAAAGCCAGAATCAGGTCTTTGTCAGGATGAAAGACGTAATTGGTATCCCGGGATCCAGACTAATCTTCCTTTGGATCCTCAAGACCCTCCTCTAATTTATAAGAATGAGAACACGAACGACGTTTCGAGCGATTATAAAGAAGAAGAAGAAGAAGCTTCCTCACTCGACTTCTGGGTAACTCTGATTTTTCATCAGTGCTTTTAATGTCCCCTTTGTTTTGTCCCTTTTGTTTGGGGAAAGTAGTGATATAAAGTGACTGCAATTTATAAAAGGCGGGAAACGACTGTCTAGATACTCGTAGTTATTTTTATGGCTTCTATAACCTACTTCTTCATTCTCCTTTGGCAATATATGAAGTTTACTAACAACTAACTTTTGGTTTTAATAAAAATCAACGAAAGGAAGCTTAGAGATCTATTTTCCTTCTGAGAGGATCAAAACTGGAAGGATTCAAGTGAACTGTAAACCTTAAGGAAAGTTTTGTTTCCCATATTTAATACCTTCTAAATAATATTTGATACCTTTCTAAAAAGCAAGTCAAATCCTTATGAGAAAAGAAATGGAAATATGTATTTAAACATGCATATAACATCAACCAAACTTACAATGTCAAAATATACCTAAAATTAGTCCACTACTGTCACTAGTCTACATATATCCTAATGACGAAAGAGGAAGTAATTATGAACCTTTCTGATTTATATAAAGTTACCATTTGAGTACAGACTTTGTATCTTAAACGATCAAGACTTCCTACTCTAACTCTAGACCTATCTAAATTCATTAACATGAAACCGTTGACATGGCTAAAGGGTTTCTTATTAACTTCCATACTCTAAATATAACTAAAATTAAATTCCAATCGTTTCAAAACTAACTTCATAATTCATTGCTTTTAGATCTAGTTTAAAATAAGTTCAGTTCTGAAGATATTTCCAAAACTTTTCAAGGTAAAATGAACAGTGTAATTCAGATTTAAATTCATTAATGAATCATGCAATTCCAATCTCTGCTTCATATACGGAAACAATCTTTTAACGTTTAAACTGTCAAATTCAGTTTAAAACAGACTCCTTAACATACCTTCAACGCATATTTTTAGAAGTGAATAGTACCTTTCAAGTTGGCGACCAGGATAATCAATGCCTTTTAGAATGAAATTCAGAATATACTAAAGACTGTCAGTTATACTCAGCAGTTCGTAATGCTTGCAGTTCAGTGTCCCTTGTGGGCTTCACAAATTTTATATAACTGCTTGATTCTTATGAATTTTCACTGTAACTTGGTGAATACCTGCAAAGTTCTGTAACTCTGAGTCATTGTAAACAAATTCTGGAACCTCCTTAAAGCCAGAAATATCTTGAAAACAAAATTTCACAGACTCAAACCACAACTACTGTACATTCTCCCCCACAAGAGCCCAACAAGCAGAATTTTTCATCCATTTCAAGACGAAGCAGGCCAGCTTACCATCTTATTTCACCTACTGAGTAAAGCATTGGGGACTTCTTCCACCCATTACATTCATCCTTTCATCCTCCCTCGGATAGAGACATAATCATGTAAACACTCGCTGTACCTTCCTACCTGATGTATTGGAGATACGAGCATGTAAACAATGTACTAAGTGGCATGGCTTCTGTTACATAGCAGAGTGCGTGTAGTTAATGTCTAGTTTTGTCTTCACACACATAAAAAGAAATCATATATCTATGGATGTCTTCCACAATCTTATAAAGGTGATCGTTACAATGATGACGACTATGATGATGAACAACAAATCAGTTAAGAGCGCCATAATCAGGTATGATGAACTGAGGAGAGGAGAAGCAGCTACGGTCGAATGGTTTTGGGGGACTTTCCTTTTCAATCATATGAATTCAGGGATTACCTTCAAATGGGCGATTTTACATCCCCTTTCTCTTGTTAATTTGCCAGTGCTGTCAAATCAGTCGCACATTTGACATTCTTGGAGCCTCGTGACAAAATCTTCCACCTGCAACCCTTCTCTTTCTCTCTCAGTTTCACTCGTGTGTACTTGTTAGCAGATGATGACCGTCTATCATGAAGCATATCATTATATAAAAAAAGAAACTAGTATCAATCCATTACAGAAATCATATGTCTTCCCATCAGAGTATATCATAATATATCTTCCTTCGAAGAAGAATGTATTTTCCCTAAAGAAAAAATAAATTAACTTTTTCCATATCTAGAATAAATAGAAACTATATAGTAAAATATATGTTCCACTAAGAATCATTACTAAAAGTCGTTAGCCAATGGAGGAAAAGGAAGCACAATGTGATGGGAGCTGATTGGTCAGGCTTCCTGTCCTTTAGTGCTGATTCTCTCATCGGGTCCTTCGCCTCCCTCCCTCCCTCCCTCTGTCTGGACGCCATCGGCTCACGTATTCGACGACGGCGATGGCAAGAGACAACGTGGGTGATTGAGAGACGGGAAGAGAGAATCCAGCACCCCTTTTCCTGTTCCAGCAATGTGACTGTCATGTAGAATGATGGAATAAAAGAATCATTCACGCGATTCCAATGTGTTTTTTCAATATCTTCCTTGCATGGTTTGTTCAAGATGTTTCAGAGCGTACAGTTGCAAGAGTCTAAGTGGGTTCTTATTGTTTTACAAGTAAGCTAAATTCTTCAAAAGTCTAGTCTTCACTGTTTTCCCTGGAAGCTGATATTTCATGTAACTGTGTGAACACATAGTCAGTGGCATCTTGGAAATATACTTTGCTTTTATTCTTCCCAGAGGATAAAACATGATGTCGCAAAATAATTTAGTGAAATTTGCATAGTCTGTTCGTGGATGATCACACAGGACTCGCCTAGCTCAAATGTCATACCTAGCTTTTTGAGAACCTACGAAAACCATATACCTACAATATATAACTAGATCTTACTATACACTACAGTTTTAAAAAGACGATATAATCCACGAATCCGTCAACGTCTAGTTAGTTATTTGTCTGAAGTCACAAGAGTCACTTGTTAACGACAACCTGCAAATTAGTGCGAAAAATAATACACATTTCCTCTATGGGAAAAAGACCTGTTTCCTTTACTAGCTTTAAACACTAACGTTTAATAAAGAAAGGTATGAGGTTGATGTAATGCAAATCTATTACGCTATTTAAATTATGTCTACGAAGTTACTGTTCGTCAAACTGTATGAATCCTCATTACTTTTCATCAACCAAGCCTTGATGTTGACCATAAGGAAATCGTTCACTGCAAATCAAAGCCATAAGGTTCCATGCACAATCAGTTTTTTTTTTTTTTTTTTTTTTACTATTCTGACTATTCATTATGAAAGGAGTTTTGATCCACTTCTGTAGTAATATATCACAATGGACCAAAGTAAATCATTTCAAGGGCTGCGTTCTCATTCATTATGCTTGACGATTAATTTGTGAAAAATTGTCGTAGGACCTGAAAATATCTGTTGGCACAATGGGAAAATGAATGAGCAACTATGGAACTCTGGGTCAGGCTCTGCCCGTTATGGACCTAGAGGGCAATTTAGTTGGAATGTCGCATCTTTATAATGTGTGCTGGTTGGCAATTCTAGCTGTCTTTATTGTTAGTCTTGGAAAGAAACTATCTTTCCTGAGAGCAAAGCTGTCTGACCTTTTGCTTGCTTTTCTCAAGATCTCATATATTGCAAGAGTAAACTGAAAAGTTTCTCTGAATTCTGAATCTCCAGCACTTCTACAGTCTAGGACTATAGGGCAGACATACAAACCACCTAGCCTACATGAAGACTACAACACAACTTTACCAGAATTACAGTGCTGTAATACTTACCAAAGTATCTTATATACATTGCAATCTCCCCACGACAACGCTTCTCAGTTCTGTCAGACACATCCCCTTGATTATTCCCACAAAATTATGAAAATGCATAAAATAACTCTCTGTACATGTATCACAATTCAGCAAAATGTTGGTGGACTAAAAAACAAAGCAAAAAATTTTATTGTCTAGATATCCTTGCTGCCTCTAATATATAATCAAGCCCAGCGAACAACGATCAATGCCATACCCAGAATCTATGTATGACCTTCAAAAACAAATACCCTATTTATTCTTTTATAAATTCTTCAAACAACGACAAACAGTTTTATTAAATTCATAAGCTTCATCACAAAAAAATTATCACATTGGAAACAAAGTGAAGAAATATATTCATTCGAATTAAACCTATTGTGTTATAATTCCCTTCGAAAACAGTATCACAAACGGAATTTGCATGGGAGGCCAAACAATACAGGAGAGTAATGAATCAAACTAAAGAGTTCCCCGAGTTCAAAAATATAAAGGGGAAGTTTCGTGATATCACTGTTGTTGGATGACACATGCATTTCTTTCAGCAACCGAACGTCGACGCTATTGAAAATAAGAACGTATTCGACTCTAACGGGGAAAAACATTTTTACATCATACGGCGTAAATCGTGAATCTTTCTCTATATCCGCCTCAAGCAATGTGGCAATCAAACTTTTTCAAATGGTTCACTCGATGGGAGGAAATTTACCTTATATTTTTTCGCAATGTAACTTTGCAGCTTGTGACACGGCTTACGAACAAGTGACATTCTCCTTCTTTCCGTTATTCTGCTTATCAAAAACAAACACGCACGCACAATTTCATTGCAACCTCTCTCTCTCTCTCTCTCTCTCTCTCTCTCTCTCTCTCCATCTTATGACACGGCTCACGAACAAGTGACATTCTCCTCTAGTCTTTCCGTTATTCTGCTTATCAAAAACAAACACGCACGCACAGTTTCATTGCAACCTCTCTCTCTCTCTCTCTCTCTCTCTCTCTCTCTCTCTCTCTCTTTCCAGCTTATGACAAGGCTCACGAACAAGTAGCATTCTTCTTTAGTCTTTCCGTTATTCTGCTTATCAAAAACAAACACGCACGCACAACTTCACTGCAACCTCTCTCTCTCTCTCTCTCTCTCTCTCTCTCTCTCTCTCTCTCTCACCTTATGACACGGCTCACGAACAAATAACATTCTCCTCTAGTCTTTCCGTTATTCTGTTTATCAAAACAAACACGCACACACAATTTCATTGCAATCTCTCTCTCTCTCTCTCTCTCTCTCTCTCTCTCTCTCTCTCTCTCTCTCTCTCATCTTATGACAGGGCTCATGAACAAGTAACATTCTTCTTTAGTCTTTCCGTTATTCTGCTTATCAAAAACAAACACGCACACACAATGTCATTACAACCTCTCTCTCTCTCTCTCTCTCTCTCTCTCTCTCTCTCTCTCTCAATAACGAATTGGATGCGCTACCATACCTTAAGTTCCTATTCAATTAGCGAAGCAATATCAGTGTAATCATTTATTTTTAAACGAATCCACTGAATAGAAAATTCAAAGAATAGCACAAACACACAAGCCCCCAAAATGGTCACTGGGTATCTTTACTGTATGAACGAAATATTTCATCTCAACGAATCAGTAAATGACTCGTGGTAGGTTGACACTGTTGGTTGTGAATACCTTAATGGCTTATATTAAATTTGTATCGACATGGAATATTCCACTGTCTCCTTGGAAAAGTAAAAGTTTTCAAAAGGCAGGGATAGAAATACCTTCAACGTCTGCTCAACTTATGCAATTTGTTCAGAACAAAGCGCTCAACGTACGTTCACCTGGGAAGCCTGCAGAAAGTGTCTATTCCACCAACGACAAATGGAGATTAAAATATAGAATTTAGACCAAAGTCCAAGCACTGGGACCTATGAGGTCATTCAGCGCTGAAACGGTGTAACAGGAGAAAAACATCGTAGTTGCACTATGAATCAATTGTTGGGAGAGGGTGGAAAGTAAGATGGAAGGTAAAGGCAATGAACGGAGGTACAGTAAATGGAATGAAAGGGGTTGCAGCTAGAGGCCGAAGGGACGCTGGAAAGAATCTTAAGGAATGCCTACAGTACACCGCATGAGGGGTACTGACGGCACTACCCCCGTACGGGGCACCAACGATGAGTAAAGGTATTCACTAAAAAAAAATCCTGGACCTTCGTCCGGACCCAAAAAATCTCAAAACCTACCCGATTCTCACTCTGAGAACGGATACATCATCTTTCCAGCTCGAATTCATTCCTGTGCATAAACAGGAAGGGCCGTCAGGAACATCAACGAGCTTTCCTTCGGTGGTAAAGTCGACAAAGGAAAACCATCAAAGCACATCTATAATTGCTCAGATCGAAATGTTATTAGTAATGGAGAATTGCTCCTCTATGGCGTGAGTACATTCCATGGTTTGGCGCAAGTTGGAGAGAATGGGCCATAATTGACTTTCATGGCAGACGGCGCCCATCCTCAAGTCCCGTTCAAAAAGATAATGGAAGCTCAACATTCCCAAAGAGCGTCACGTTGCACAGAAATGCGAATTCCTCATGAAGCGACATTACCACAATTTCATTTATATGATTATTTTATTATTATTATTCGGGAGATGAGCCCTATTCTTATGGAACAAGCCTACAGAGGCCAGTGACTTAAAATTCAAGCTTCCAAAGAATATGGTGTTCATTAGGACGAAGTAAGAGGAGGTAAAGGGAAATACAGAAAGAAGAGATCTCACTTATGAAAAAAGAAAAAATAAATTAATAAATTAATAAATAAATAAAAAATGTATTAAAATACAAGAAGAATAGTATTACGGTAATTATGCATTGCATCTTCGCTTGAACTACTGAAGTACCCATTGCACGACATCCAACGGCGTGAGGAATAAAGGGCCTCTTAAACTGAGAAGTTTTTCAGCGAGAAACATTTACTGCATATTGGTCCTGCTGCTCAGCAAATCTGGTTGCTATCGGCAGGAAAAGGGGATCAGGGATCAGGGATCAATTGTGAATGTGAAAGATCTCTGTTAAAACACAGATTATGAAAAATTTACAAGCATGAGACCATCCATCGATGGTCAAAGTTATAACTGCTAATATTAAGAAACAGAAACTACCACCATGAAACCACTCTAAAAGACATCAATCTCTGGTAGAAGCAGACATCCATACCGGAGAACAGTATTCTAGTAAAGGAATGACAAATGACCCAAGACAGGTTGCATTGATTTTATCACTTATAAATATATGCGGTTTTTTGTTCAATACCTAACTCTCGTGCGGCATTTGCCGACACTTTCATTAGATGTTTCTCAAAGGTAAGATGTGAGTCAAAAGTTACACCTAGGATAGTTAAAGGCACAGACTCATTCAGCAGAGTCCCATCCACCTGGAGGAGAGGATGAAGTGGGAAATCGGAACGAGATCTGCTAATCATCAGTTTTTCATTTATCTGGAATTCAGCCTCATACCTCACCGACTACACCATTCACTGATTCGCTCCATGTCACGATCGAGACTAAGGGCAGTTTAATTTCTGGTAAGTGGAGACTTTACTACACCTAAAAGTGTTGCATCATCGGCATACTGATCAATCTTGTTTTCCAGGCCAACAAACATATCACTTGTATACACTAAAAATGACAGTGGACCAAGAACACTACCCTGTGGAACTCCAGACACAATAGGTCTTGGTTCGCTAAAGATTCCATCAACAGCAACTCGTTGCTGCCTACCTGTAAGGTTTCACGTAAACCTAAAACATATCCACCCATCCGAGATTCTGAAGTTTATACATAAGTACCTTGTGATTTACTAAATCGAAAGCAGCACCAAAATCTGTTTGAATTACTCTATACTAAAAATCCTTATCAAGGTTCCCTTGCAAATGGCATGTCAAACCTAAAAGAGTATCGCAGGCAACTAACTGCTTTCTATATGCATACTGACTATCAGCAAACGATCCTTTAGATTCCACATACTTATATAGTGGCTTAAAATTAAGTCTTTCTGCAACTTTAGAAAGCACAAGGAGAATAGAAATTGGCCTGTAGTTACCGCTGTCTACAGATATGCCATTCTTTGAAACAGGCACTGTATTACTAAGCTTGAACTCATCCGCAAAGACACTACGTCGACATAAAAATCTTTATATTCTATTAATCTTGGGAGACAACACACTAGAAACCTTTTTAAAGATCAAAGGAACGAAAACTTGAGGATCTTCTTCACCCCAGCTATCAAGATTATCAAAAATTTTCTTAACGGTCCTAGAGTGAAAGGCAATTTTTGTAAGATTAGGTTCAGGATGACAAGTATCAGGGGGAGGGACATCCTCAGCTGATTGCTTAGTTTCAAAAGCTCGATGAAGTAGTTCAGCTTTTTCCTCAGGGCCAGTAACCAATCTGATAGTGGAGGGATTGAAGATGAGCCTGGCCCAAGGATAGATGGTCCACCACAGATGAGGCTGTGCAATTCCGTGACTGGTAAATTCCACCACGGAAAATTCCACCAAGGAAAATTTCACCATAGGTAAATTCCATCACGGTATATTCCATCACAGTAAATTCCACGGGAGTAAACTCCAGATTTTAATAATTTTCATACCATGTGAAAGAGCTCTTGATCCTGATTGCACTGGTATACAGATTACCATAAAAATCATGTAAGAGCTAATACAATAGATTTTATTTCTTTCATTTTCACTGCCAAATCTATGACAAAATACCTTCCAGAGACTCAAATCGGTGGGTGAAATGGGAAGGCACAATTTATACATAGATCTTTCTTGGTCTCTGTACAGTCTTTAGTAAGGTGACTGTAATTAAGGCAGTTGAAACAAGGCGTGAATTTTATAAATACCTCCTTAAATCTCATGGCTGTCATTCTTGTTTCATGATAACTGCCCAGTACTTAAGATAATTAGGGTTGTTGGGTATCTGTACTTACCGTTGGTTTCTTTCCTTTATTTTTTTAATTCTAGGCTCTCCCTTGGCATACTCTTTACCTTTTTATTTTTTACTATTAGTTTAACTTTGAAGCCCTCAACCCTGGCTGCAACATTCATCACATCAGAGAAGGGCAAACGTAAGCTCTGAAATGAAGAACATCATATATACGAAAAGCATGGAGATAACAGTGACAAAACCAAGACATATTGGCGTTGTGAGCGTTTTATAAAGGTTGCCGACCTATACTACATATAACTTACAACTGCAGTGAACCAAAAGTAATATTTTCATCGGACTTCCTTAATCACTCAGCAAGCAGCGCACAAGTTAATGCCCGAAAGGCAGTTTGTTCAATGGTGTACGCAGTAATAAAACTGGGCACAGTATCTTCACGGGAAGTAGTAGCTACTGCTGTACAAGACCTCAATAAAGAAGCTCAATCACAGTTGCAAACCATTCCTGGACTTTCATGTAACATACATAACTGGAGGCAGCGTCCTTTAGGAATCCCAGCACTTCCACCTAGTAGGTCAGGGTTTGAAATTCCTGATACAGTTCCATACTTAGAAAATGGGTCCTTGTTTTTGGCCTTTGACAGTGGCATTGATGACCCGGACAGAATTTTAGTTTTTTCCACAGAAAAAGGCTTGGATGAGCTGGAAAGCTCTAGAAGTTGGGCTGTGACGAGACTTTCAAGGTATCTCCTAGTTTGTGGTGTCAGTTAGTGACACTACATATCATCATTGGAGGGTCATGCGTGCTCCGACTATTTGCATTGCTACTTTTGCTACTTCCTGACAAAAAAGAAGCCTCATATCATCGTCTTCACTCTGCTGTGCCTGATTTAAGGGCAAATTGTCGACCTGTGACCTGTCTCATGGACTTTGAAAAAGTTCTCCATATTTCACTTATTTCTGTATTTCTACATTCAGAAATAGTTGTGTGTGTTTTTCATCTCGGGCGGTCTTGTTGGCAGAAGATATGTGCACCTAGTGAGAGTTTTCAGCTTAAAATTAAGTGTTTTTGCGCATGAGCATTTTTACCAACTGAAGACGTTGTCAATCAATTTGACGATCTGTCTAATGATGAAGACATACCTTCTAAGTTTATCACTTATTTTGAGACTACATACATTGAGATGGTGGTGGGGACGCGGTCTTCCTCCCCACTTGTTCCTATTCAACTCTGGAATGTACGCGACCGAGTTTTAAATGACTTACCATGATCAAATAATTCGGTAGAAGCGTTCCACAATCCTTTGCTCTCATCGATAACATCCACACATCCAAATTTATGGAAACTGTGCACTGCACTTAAGGTGGAGGAAGGATTAGGCCAGACAAAAATAGCGCACATTCAACGTGGAGACTCAACAGCCATAAAAAAGACCTATCAAATTACTGATGCGAAAACCCTCTGCAATTTTTAAGAAGTATTGCACGCAATTTGTCTTAAGAGAATTTTGTTTAAATAAATTGAACTTTTTTTCATAACTGATTTTTTAATGTACTCGCTGTTATTTTTTATTCTAATGTCAGAACAAAATGTGAGCTATAATTTATTCTTTTTCTTTCTTATATTAAAAATTTTGTTGTTGTGGTAGAATTTACCATGGTGGAATATACTGTGGTGGAATTTACATATGGTGAAATTTTCCTGGTGGAATTTACCGTGGTGGAATTTACCTAGAATCGAGTAATTCCTTCAAGTTTGCTTAAGGAATTATTGTAATTTCTCTCAGCTATATAATAAATTCTATTCGCAGCACGGCGAGATTAACAAAAATGGTGTAATTTTCATTTGAATGATTTCGTCTCCATGTGCTGAATTTGACCTGTTTGTCACGGTAAGCTCTTCTACAAGTGTCATCAAACCAAGGCTGGTCATTTGTCCTGAATTTAATAATCTTTCTAGGGATATACCTTGCTAAAATACCCATCAGCATTTCATTTAACTTCTTGGGATCTGGATCTGATATAAATTAGCATCTGAAATATTAAGTGCCTGATATGTTTCAATAATGCAATCCCAATTGGCTCTAGATTTCAGCCAGACCGGTTTTCCAATGGTGGAATTAGGAATATACGGATTGACAGATATGTCCATCCCAGTGGCACAGTGATCACAAGTGCCTATATACTCGCAGACCTTGGACTTCACAACAGCTAGAACATCTGCGAATGAGGTCTAATCTATTACCAGAAATATGCCTAGGTTCCTCAATTAGCTGGACAAAATCGGAGGCTACACATAACTCAGAGCAGACTAGCCATGTTGATCTGTGGAATTTGAATTAAGCCACTCCCTATGCTTTGCATTGCAGTCTCCACAAATAACGGATGAAGCTTCTGAATCCTGTTACTGAGCCATACTAATCCTCTCCAAGAGACAGTCTTATATAGAATCGTCGATATTTGGATTACGGTAAACAGCAAATACATAAACTTTGTAGAACTTACTGAAAATCTTAAAACAAAGAATTGCATGGCAACTACACTCTAAGTTTTTCTGACTATATATAGGTTGTCTGGACTTAAGTGTATGCAGCCATACCTTGCACGTGTGGGATGTTAAGATGATAAATAAAATCTGGGCCATCAGACCCTGGGATTAACAACTCATCCTTTGACCTGTTACTACTTACAAGTGTCTCAGATAAAACAGCAAATCACAGTTATGCATACAACTCTGGAGATTAAGAAAACTTGACCTTAAACCCCGAATATTTGAATAAAGTAGTCTGCAATTATTCTTAAAGTAATTAGTAGCAGGCAGTGTTCAGCTCAATGTCTCCCGAAAGATTAAAATTAACAATGTAAAATTAGTAGCAAAACTAATAAAACAGACTCCTAACAACAGCAACATTATAAATATCAACAGAACAATAAACAATAATAATGTAATCAACAACAACAGTATTTACATTATTTACAAAAATTACATTGAAAGTATGCATAAACCTAATCATATGCCATTGAAAAAACGCCAGAAGTAACTGGTCTATAATGTAGAGCACACACGCCTTATAATAAAAATTATAAAGGGCTCAGAAAGAAAAGATTAGGTAAAGAAGCAGGACTTTCCTGATAATCCACCAGGCAACTTTTGCTTTCTCATCAGCCTGTCCTACACACTTTTCGAAAAAACAGGAAGGTGAACAAAAAAGAGGAAAAATGCCTGAGTGTACCTTCAAGCAAGGTAACTCAAACCCAAGACCACAGAAGGCCACGGTACAATGGCTATGGCACAATCCAAGGTTGGAGAACAAGGTTTTTATTCAGAGTAACCTTCTCTTAGGAGGGTTGCCTACCAAGGCTCAAGGGTCCCTTCCACCCGCTGGTTTGATTTCGAAGAGTCCTTCACCTAGAAAAGTTGCCTGCCAAGGCTAAAGAGCCTCTTCTACCCTAACTCGTGTAGGCAGGGACGTCACACCCTGAAGTGAATGTTGCTATAAAAGCCACATTAACCAAATACCTGTACCCATGACAGGAATGGCAAGTTCCAACTCTCTCTCTCTCTCTCTCTCTCTCTCTCTCTCTCTCTCTCTCTCTCTCTTCCATTATCTTAAAAGAGAAGACCGCAACCTTCAGTTGTCTTACTTTCCCAAAACTCTCGTAGCTTTCTCAACAACAAGCCTGAAGTACGGGAAAATAAGTAAAACCAAAAAAAAATCGCTGAAAATTTTCGAGAGATTATAGTGGTGACAACTTGATAAACAATGTTACTATACACGAATGGCATCAGTTTCCTGTTTCAGAGAATCAAGTCAGTAAACTATACCCATGTACAAGCACACAGTCAGTCAGTCAGTCTCTCTCTCTCTCTCTCTCTCTCTCTCTCTCTCTCTCTCTCTCTCTCTCTCTCTCTCTCTCTCTCTCTCAATAACAAATTCAATGCTGCCCCATAACTTAAGCTCTAGATAATTAGCGAGACAATATCACTGCAATAACATGTCGTTAAAAGAATCCAGTGAACATAAAATTAAAAGTATAGTACAAAAACATAAGCCCCCAAAATGGTCATCGGATATCTTTACCTTATGAATGAAGCATTAAATCACCTGAACGAATCAGTAAATGAGGTATTATAAGTAAGTGAACGTGGTATGTTATAAATAACTTAATGACCCATATTAAATTTGTATGAAGTGGAAAATGCCATTGTTTCTTTGGAGGGAAGCTGTATTGCCGTAAACTCCAAATGTTCTCAAAATATGGGGATAAATATGAGACAAACGTCTCCTCGACTCCCGCATTTCATTGTGTTCAGAACAACATCAAGAACATCGCATTCAAGGCCTTCAAAAAGTGTCTATCCCACAGACGACCAGTATGGGTGTGCCCCTAAAAAAAAATCCCGGACATCCATCCGGATCCAAATATAGTACATCTCAAAACCTACCCGATTATTCCTTACTCTGAAAACGAACGCATAATCTTCCCAGCTCAAATTCATTCCTGTACACAAACAGCACGGCCGGTCAGAACCCTCAACATGAGCTTTCCTTCGATAGCTGAGTGGAACAATGGGGAACATCCCAGACCACTTTATTCCAGATCGAAACGCTATTAGTAATGGGAAATTAGTCCTCTATGGCACATACACATTCCTTGGTTTGGCGCAAGTTGGAGAGAATGGACCTGAATAGAACTTTCGTGACAGACGGCGCCCATCCTCAAGTCCTGTTCAAAAATATAGTGGAAGCTCAGCCTTGCTAAAGGGCTTCACGTTTCACAGAAATGCAAGTCCTCATACATAGACATTACCTCAATTTCATTTAAACACTAGGGTTGGCGAGAATCAAACTCTCTCTCTCTCTCTCTCTCTCTCTCTCTCTCTCTCTCTCTCTCTCTCTCTCTCTCTCTCCATACCAAAATAAAAAGTTCAGCTATCTCCAGTTGTCTTATTTCACTGTATACGTGTCCCTGAAAAATTATTACTCCAGCGATTCCATCAAAACCAATACCCATGTATATCTTTCTTCATACACACACACACACACACACACACACACACACACACACACACACACACACACACATATATATATATATATATATATATATATATATATATATATATATATATATATATATATATATATATATATATATATATATATATGTATATATATATATATATATATATATATAATTGTATATATATATATATATTTGTATATTTGTATATACAGTATATATATATATATACATATATATACATATATATATATGCGTGTGTCTGTGAACATGTATAAATGTGGACAGCGAAAACACGTCTGATCAGGTCAGCACTCACAACAGAAACAGACGGCATTGGCACATCACCGACTGGGCTGACAGCGCCATCCAAATAAGTTTTTGCTTAGAAATAGAATTGTGTCAGGCCCTACAGTCCTTCCTTCTAGAAAGAAAAGACGTGTATATATATATATATATATAGTATATATACAGTATATATTTATATATATATATATAAATATATATACATGCGTGTATATGTAGCCTGTAAATAAATACATACATGCATATATACAGAACACACACACACACACACACATATATATATATATATATATATATATATATATATATAATATATATAAATATACAACAATATTTGACCGTTCTTGTTCATTTTGTTTTGGACTTAAAAATTATACATTTTTAAAAAATTCAAAATATATATATATATATATATATATATATATATATATATATATATATATATATATATATATATATGAATTTTAATATATCTTGAATTTAAAAAAAAATGTATAATTTTAAGTGTGAAAAGATTTATGTTTGAGTTTTATACTAATTATGTGTTGATTTTTACTATTCTAGAGCCCTTGAAGATGTAATTATATACGAAAATTACGAAACGTCGGAAAATAAATATGAACAAGAACGGTCAGTCTTAATTGTCCATCTTACGTGTTGTATATACAGTATATGTATATACAGTATATGTATATATATATATATATATATATATATATATATATATATATATATATATATATATATATATATATATATATATGTGTGTGTGTGTGTGTGAAGGATGAATGGACCGAGTGTTTGTTATGAAACAGTTACGTGATAAGTGTGAGAGAAAGTGGGGGAAAACGATCTATGTGGCACACATGGGCTTATAGAATTCTTATAATAGAATCACTAGGCAATGTGAAGGGTGTTGAGGATATAGGCTAGGCAGGCAGCATGTTGCCGACAGCATTTAAAATGATGGCGATGAAGAGTGCTTTACAGTTTACAGACGGGAGAGTCACTAGGGCCGCGCAAAAATGAAGTGGACACAAGATTTATGTTACGTCTGTATATGGCTGTTCAACTTTATTACTGATAGAATAATTAAGGAATTCAGAGAAATGACAGTAAATGTAAGTGCAAACCTGTAGGGTACGAAAATGGATCGTAAATGCATCGTGGAATGGGTAATAATTCCAGGTGACAATTGAAGATAGTCGAGATTAACGACAGAAATTAATGAAAGAATTCGTGTGTTTCCAAGAAGAGAAAGGTGAACGTAAATGTTACAAAGATTAAGGATACGAGAGTAAATGAAGCGAAGCATGTTAATATGGCTGGTGGTCGAAGGAAAGCTGTTGATAGGTATGAGTTATTCATGAGTATATACTGTACTGTATATCATATTATGGTAAGAGAAAGGCCGAGAGTCACAGAATAGCTGAAATAAGGAAGGTAGCACGATGCGGACGAAAGACAAGGAGGACACATATCTATGGAGTATATACAGAAGAAAACGCAGAAAAGTATTCATGCAATTGTTAAGATAAATCTCCTTTATGGGAGTGGAGTGCAGATACTGAACTCTAGTGAAAGGAAAAATGATGAAGCCGCTGAAATGAACTGTTTGCGCAGTATATAAGGCATATAAAGAATTAAAAGAGTGAAATACAGACACACAGGTTCAACGACAGATCAGAGTGTTCTGGGATAGTTCGGTCATGTGGGAAAAATAGAGAATGATAGGCTGGTGAGAGGGGTAAAGAACTCGCCATGTTAAGAGACTGGGAAGGATGCACCTTAGTATCATCTAGAGAGTGCATGAAATACAGAGGTGAATGGCGTAGTGTGTGCAAGGGATGCTACGTTCTGCTTGATGAGCCCTTGCGTATGCATATGAAGCAACCAAAATTGTGGACATTGTCGGCACAGGAGGCTCATCCACGATTCAAAAATAAGAGGATGAAAGTGGCAGTAAGTATTCGCCTGCTTTTCTCGGAAGCCATCCCATGCAAGGAGAAATGGCCTCATTTTGAAAAAATATATATTATATATAAATACAGTACATACATACATTAATATATATATATATATATATATATATATATATATATATATATATATATATATAGTATATATATATAGTATATATATATATATATATACATATATATGTATGTATATGTATATATGCATATACGTACATACATATACATACATATGCATATATAGGCTACGTACATATACATACATATACATATATATATGTATATACATATATATACTGTATGTATATATATATATATATATATATATATATATATATATATATATATATATATATATACACTGTACATATATAAAGAGAGAACGAGAACGCATATGCTTAAAAGCACTCGATATACTCTACCTGAGCGAGGGAAATTTTATGACTAACAGTACAAACTGCTCGCCAGCCTGCAGTCATGAACACACAGCATAACGGAAATCAATATAATTACTGGTCTCGCAAAAAAATAAAATTCAAGCATTATAATAAAAAAAGTAATAAATTCGGTCTCAGGCATTCATTCTCTAGAGGAATTTCTTAAGCGAAGGGAAAATTACAATTTTCGCTTCGGTTAATACACTTCCCTTGAGAGATCTCTTTGCGGAATGAGATCACTGGACTGAATATATTGAACTTACTCTTACTTTCCCTCTGGTTTATATAAATATAAATCAGAAAACCTTTTTTCTAATAACAGGAGGTGATTCCGTTGAGGAAACAACACAATGATTGCTGTAGCATTCATACTTCGACTGCTTAATCTCATATGAGACTCCTGTGCAGTAAAATTAATATATATATATATATATATATATATATATATATATATATATATATATATATATATATATATACAGTATATATACATATATATACTGTATATATAATATATGTATATAAATATATATCTATAAATTATACATATACAAATATAAATATACATATAATATATATATATATATATATATATATATATATATATGTGTGTACATATAATATATATATACATACATACATACATACATATATATATATATATATATATATATATATATATATATATTATATATATATATCAATCAATCAATCATTTCCTGTGGCACCCACGGGGGTGCATAGGGACTCGATGAACTCAAGCCACCACATTCTGTCCTCGGCTAACTCCTGAAGATCTCCCCAACATTCGTCTCCTGCTTCCCGCCTCATTGTCCTTAATCACGTCTCCTTTGCCCTACCTCTACCTCTTCTACCAAGGGCAACCCGGCCCGGAGTATCTCGTACTATTCCGTCTTCTATACATATGGCCTAGCCACTTCCAGCGTGAGAATGTAACATACTCATCGACCGGTTGCACCCACGTTACTTCTCTAATTTTATTTGATATCTTATCCCTCCAATCAATTCCTAATATTCTTCTGAGCGCCTTATTTTCAAATGATAAGATATTTATTATATATATATATATATATATATATATATATATATATATATATATATATATATATATATATATATATATATATTACAAATCTAAATTATATATATTATATATGTACATATAATGTAAAGATGGCAAAAAAGATTCAGAAATTGAGATATGAAGATTTATACACGTACACCGACAAGAAATATCTTCACCAATGTCAATTATTCTCTCTCTCTCGTTCCCTCTCTCCAGGATAATCTGCCAAAGCGGATCTATTATGCGCATACATTTGGATGCCTTAAAGTTGAATTCCTGATCATGAGGGGCTCTCCGACGCGTGCATTTTTCCTTAAACCTTTACCCTGTTCCTTTCTTGGATTTTTTTTTTTTTATTTCTTTAAAAGATTTATCTCAGCTTATTTCATATTCACTTCGTTCCTAATACCATAATAACAGGAAATAACTGACCTTCATTATCATCACCATTCATAAAAAATCCCCAAGTAACGGTGACCGAAATCTAGGCTTTAAAGAGTAAGGCGAAAAGAGTGTCATGCTTCTTTTGAAAATAAAGTTTAGGACGTCCCCTGACATGCATTAGCCCACTTCATAAGAAGACTTACTAATGATGCATAGATGCAGGGAAAAAAATCTTGAACGCTAAACCAGGATGCAGTGCAATGTAAACAAAAACTTCCACAGATCGCAAAACATTGTGGAAAAAAAATCACTGACCTGTTCTGTGAGAAGAAGTGTGGAAGGGAAATCTAACGTTCGCTCATATGAAATATTTCTAAATTCTTAATTTCATTTCATGCTGCTTGGCTAAATTGACATTTACTGAGAGAAATTAGTTAAAAGATACTTGTTTCCCTATATTTTTAAATAATCTTTGCTTGGCTTTACGAGAAAGACTTAGAAATGAAATGAGGGTGTTTATATCAATAAAGAGAATACAATAAAAGACAGACTGCAAAGGAAACATATAGAGACATTTACTAATGATGCAAAGATGCTACAAAAAAATCTTGAACGCTAAATCAGGATACAGTGCAAGGTAAACAAAATATTCTAAAAAAAAAAAAATACACTAACCTGTGCGATGAAGAGATCTTTTGCAATTACCCTTAGAAATTTGGTCCATTTCTTTACAGCTAATTGTTACAACTTACAGATTTTTCTACATTTTAATATGAAACCATTTAGGTGAAACTGTCCTCTAAGATTTAGCCGGGTTGATTGAATTTATAAAATTTAGGCTGTCAAGCCAAGAACTGGGGCACTTTCGGCCATTCAGAGCTTAAGGCAGTGAAAAGGGAAGTGGTTGGACAGCATAATAAAGACATCAAGATAATAAAGGAGATGAAGTACAAAAATCTAAAGGCGGGAATGGGAGAAAAACCAAGTTACAGTAAGAAGTAATAGTTAGAGAGGTTAGACAGCAAGAATGAAGAAATGAAGAGGGGAATGGAGGTAAAATGGCTGAAAAGTGGGTGTAACTGAGTCCGAAGGGACGTTGCGAACACCCTTTAGTAATGCCTACAGTGCACCAGGTGAGGTGCAATGACGCCACTATCCCCCAAAGGAAAATTTAGCCTAATCTTTTACCTGTCTACCGATTATGAATATTTCTTGAGTATATCAGTGGTTACTTAATATCTGAGCACACTTCCAGTCACCAAGGAAAAGTATAGAGGAAAAAATTAGCGCTGAACTATAATAAAATAAGTGTAGAGACAAACACAAAGTAAATTATCTCGAATGAAATTTGACCCACGGTGCTGAAAGACTTGGGGTATTTTGGGTATTTTCAAGTTGCAAAAACGAAAAATTTGGCAGTCCAAAGCAAAAAAAAAAAAAAAAAATGACCTGAGTACTGGCTTACAACAGCAATTCAGAAATTTGCAGTTTCAGCGTTGACAAATCATTGGGACATTAATCTTATTACCATTTCTCAAGCAAAAATCTAAAATTTCCATCCCTTGACACTGGAGGGTCTGGTAGGTCGCTAATGATATCCAGGAACTAGTAAATTCAAGACCCTAAATTAGAGACGCTCAGTATGAATCGTATACTTTTATGGAAAGAAAGTTTCTGCCTACCCGAAAACAAATGGATTCATGGGTACCCTTTTATCGCAATAATGCTCTGCAGTTCACGCCAGTATTCTCTTTTTACGTCACGAAATTTACAAACAGGAAGCAATAAGCCCAACATTCAGCTTTTACAGGCCTCACACTTCGCTCTTAAAATGCTGTAGAATTTAATTTTACTTGTATACATATGCATATATATATGTGTGTGTGTATGTATATTACATATATGTGTATATGCATGTGTGCGTTTTACAAAGAAGTAATTGTAGAGGGGAAACGTTTATGAACAAATGTATCTAAGAACAAAATATAAAAATGGAAAGATACCATAGAAGTGATGTAACTGGGATCAAGGGAGCGAGTATTTTGAAGTTGTGCTGCATGAGGAATACAGAAAAGAGGCAGAGCTGAAAGACTCTAGACTGGACAGGGAAAACGAATGAGAATACTTGCTGAAATGACTGTTGAGTATGCAAGGCAGAAAAACTTTTAGAAGTTGAAGTATGCCAAGGCAACAAGAGTTGGCGAGATTTAACGTGACATGCGGCAGTACGGAGATAATAATGAAACTGAGAGGCTAACCACGGATTTTACGGTATGTTTGCAGGATGGGAAGGTTTCAAAGGAATGGGTGAGAGGGATAACTTTTGTTGTTTCACTGTAAGAGGAATAATGTGACAGAGACTATGATAAGAATTATATAGGCATAACATTAATTAGTATACCACGAAAATTGACAGAAGAATTGAGAAGACTAGAAGAACAACACTGGTTTAGACAAGGAAGTGTGCGTGTGGATCACGTGATTATGAAAAGTTATGTGAGAAATTTGTAAACAAAGAAAAAAAAATATGTGGCATACCTGGACCTAGAAAAGCTGATGACAGAACTGATTAACACGCAGTGTAGAGGGGTTGAGGATGTATGGTGTACAGAATAAGAAGTTGAGAATGATTCAATGTTTGAAGCAAAATGGTTGTTAGAATATGCAGATGGAGAGTAACTGGTTTAGTGTAAAAATAAATCTCAGGTTAGGACGTCTTTTCTCTTAGGGACATTGAAGAGAAACCGCAGAAGCTAGTGGAACAATCTGAAAATTACCTGCAATAGGAAAATGTTGAAAATAAACGTGTGAAAGTAATGCTATAAAGGGACATGGAAACCAGGGAGATGGTGGAAGCACGGAAGCAGTTGATTCATGAAGCATAAATGATGATGGTAGGAAGAGAGAGAAAAGGATTCACAAAATATGTGAAAGAGGAAAGTATCACTATGTGAGACCTAAAGATTGGAAAAAAAGTTTTGAAGTGTCTCTAAGAAAGCCAAGTTTGGAATGTATGAAAACAGTTGAGCCAACTCTTTTATCGAACTGAAGTGTGGGCTTTGACTGCATATGAACTGTATGAGCCGCGGCCCATAAAACTTTCAGCCACGGCCCGGTGGTGGCCTGTCCTATATCGTTGCCAGAAGCAAGATCATGGCCAACTTTAACCTTAAATAAAATAAAAACTACTGAGGCTAGAGGGCTGCAATTAGTATGTTTGATGACTGGAGGGTGGATTATCATCATACAAGTTTGCAGCCCTCTAGCCTCAGTAGATTTTAAGATCTGAGGGCGGGCAGAAAAAGCGCAGACGGACAAAGCCATCTCAATAGTTTTCTTTTACAGAAAACTAAAAATGTTGAAGCTGTACAGACATGCAGATGAAGTAGTAAAATGGATATTGTAAGTGAAAGGATGACTTGAATAGTTTTAAATGGTTCGGTCACCTAGAGAGAATGGAGGATGCTACGCTTGTGAAACGCGTATAATTCAGAAGTGTTAGGAGGGGGAGAAAAGGAAAACCTGGAGAGGCTGGATAGACGGTGTGACAGACGTGTTGAAATAGAAGGCCCTAAATATCCAAGAAGAAAGGGAATGCTTACAAGATATGGGCAATATATATATATATATATATATATATATATATATATATATATATATATATATATATATATATATATATATATATATATATATATATATATATATATATACATATACATATATATGTATATGTGTGTGTGTGTGTGTGGTGGGTGGGTGTGTGTGCGTGCGTGTGTATGTGTGACTTTACATGGTGAACGTTCTTCATGCAAAAATTACCACAATTTAAACCACTGATTTGATCGATTCTATCTCCATTCCTAAAGAATGGAATGAAAACGAACACTCCACTGTAATGCAGATTTTAATACTTTCCGAGTGGTCAATTATTGACAGCAATTATAGTACACGTGTTCGTATGGAAGGAATTAAGTTATGTAAATACAACTAATATTTCTGACATAAAATTACCGCACCAGTTGCCATAAACTGGTCAACTGCACGAAGGCCATAAAACAAGATAAAGCTGCAGTGTCCTTCCATCGTTTACATCTACAAGCGACGATGTCCGCCAACAGTGTGTGTTTCCCGTAGGAGAAAACTGCAGTAAAACAATAAAAATAATTCTCTCTCTCTCTCTCTCTCTCTCTCTCTCTCTCTCTCTCAAATTTGTTTGTTTTGTAAGTGATATCTCTTCTTTCTGTATTTCCCTTTACTGTACTTCTCTAACTTCCTAATGAACACCATATTCTTTGGAAGCTTGAATTTCAAGTCAATGGTCCCTGTGGGCTTGTTCCATATGAATAGCGTTCATCTTATGAATAATAATAATAATAATAATAATAATAATAATAATAATAATAATAATAATAATAATAATAATAATAATAGGCATTAGAGAAAATTTAACGTTCATTTCCGAACTTGAAATAATAAAATTCATTAATATTCCAAAAGTACGGAGACACGTCGGTTTTGATTCGTGGATTCCTACAATAGATTCCCTCTAAAAAAAATTAGAACCTTTGGACATATATATAAAAAAAAAATTATGCAAATTCTACCTGTCGTTCACAAAGATGCCGACAGGAGAAAGTAATAAGGGAAATAAAGAACGTGACTGTGAATTCGGATGAGCCATGTCAGCCATCATGATAGCCACGATACTTCTCGATCTGATCCCACCTCCAGCTCATAAACCTTCGTTTCTCCAGTCATACATATTACGGTTCGGGAAGGCCTTCACCCAATCCACTACTACTCCACTCCTTCGGTCATTCGCCCTTTCATTCGTTCGTTCCTATAACCATTTATTCTCTTGCTTCTCTAGCTTGTCTTTCAGTTATTCATGTCATCCCTCATCAGCACCTTTGATCATTCTTCAAATACTTCAATCACTCGTCCTCTCTTATTCATTCCTTCACTTCGCTGCTCCTTCGTTCGTTGATTCCTTTATGTATTTAATCCTTTACTCACTAATTCCTTGGGTCATTCTTTTCCTCATATGTAACTCTTAAGTTCTTTCTTTTCTTTATTCAGTTGTTGTTCATAACATTTTCATCTTTATCTCCGGCACTCTTCTTTTCATTTATCATCAGATCGTTCACTCCACCAATGTTACGAGCCTTTCTTTTGTCAAGTAACCCGTGCAACATAATCCGCTAAAAACGAAACTTGAAAAATGTTATGTTGTCGTCGAACCGTCAGCCATACCACGGAATTCTCAAAACAAACATTTAACTTCCATGAGTTTCCAAGACTCAACAACGAAGCTTTTCCCGTTAATTTTTTTTTTAATATCGGACAATGGCGACAAATGGCATCCAGCCTCCTGGAAAGCCTGACACACGAACAGCCACCCTCCACAAGGGGGATAGAATTACTCACGTGATTCTCTGAGTGGAAAGAGCGCGAAGAAGAAGGTAAACACTCGAAACAGTGCAAGACAAACCAGGGCCAATTCTTTATCTCTCTTTCACACACACACACACACACACGTTAAAAGATTCTAACTCACACGCGCACCCAACGTAGGATTCCAAGTCTTAATACACCTTGAGGCTTTTAATCAAATGATGTTACCTGCGAGGTTCCTAGACAATCATACGTGGATGGGGCCTCATTCCATTATCAAAATTTCTTATGTCACTTATTCTAAAGAGAATGTCCCTTTTAGCATTTTGAACATTACGGAAATTAAATCTCACTCCAAGATGCTCATGCGGATAATGAAATGGCCTACTTACACATTCAATTCATATGTACGTATAAATCTCTCTCTCTCTCTCTCTCTCTCTCTCTCTCTCTCTCTCTCTACGTATACACACACACATACACACACACACACACACACACACACACACACACATATATATATATATATATATATATATATATATATATATATATATAATATATATATATATACATTTGTGCTTCTAAAAAAAGTCGTTTAATATAGAATTCATAATATTCTTTCAATAATTTACACTTAAAGAGAATTATATCTGATAAATGCTTCTGGCTGTATTCCCAAGCAAAGCCCATGTTCGAATCCTGGCCGGGGTAGGCTCACTTAACAACTACAATTTCTTTCGTATAATTTATTTCCGATATATTTGAGGCTTAATTCATATATATATATATATATATATATATATATATATATATATATATATATATATATATATATATATATATATATATATATATATATATATATAAATATATAATATATATATATATATATATATATATATATATATATATATATATAATCAATGTGCAGCCTCTTTTATCATTTGTTTAAGAAATTAGCACTTCAACATTGCGAAAAGGCGCTTTGAGAATGAAGGGTTTTAGACAAAAAGGATATGATCTCATTCATGACAGGTCATTCTTAAATTGAACTCAAGTTAAATGAAATGGAATGGAATATAGAATTTCGGCCAAAGCCAAGCGCTGGGACCTATGAGGTCATTCTGAGCTGACAGGGAAACTGAAAGTAGAAAGGTCTGAAAGGTGTAACATGAGGAAAACCTCGCAGTTGCACTATGAAACAACTGTTAGGAGAGGGTGGATAGCAAGATGGATGAAAGAGAATATGAATGGAGGTACAGTAAAAGGAATGAAAGGGGCTACAGCTAGGGGCCGAGGGGACGCTGCAAAGACCCTTAAGTAATGCCCAAAGTGCACTGCATGAGGCGCACTGACGGCAATGCCTCCCTACAGGAAAACGCAAATTAAACTGCAATCACCAGTACCAAAATTCATACGAATATGCATATGATAGGCAGTGTGTGAGACCATTCATAATGATAAAGAAGGCCAGAGGAGAAACAAACAAATAGCTGGGGAAATGTGCAAGATAAAAGAGCCAATAGTTACAAGAGAAGAACCGGCACTGAAACTTTTGATGAAGACGAACAGAATATTTCTGTCACCAACAACGTAATTACTCTTCCAAAATATACCAAGAAAGTCGATTGCGTGTTTAGAGAAGGAACACCATAAAAAAATTTATATTTGAAAACAGCAGGGGAACGATTCATTTGGAGAAAAAATGTACGAAACAATTTGAAAAAATCATGCCTGATGTTGGCGAAAAGAGTCAAATGATGGCTTTAAAATATTCATAGAGTCAACATTTAATTCTTCTTGTATATATTAAAACTAAAAATAAGTAATAACATACAACACAGTCTCCAATACTTGCTCTATTAGCAAACTGATGCTGAACAATTTTAGGTCTTTGTCAATAATCACTTTGCCGATACATAAAATTGGATTTAACATAAAACTTGAAATCAGTTTCTCTTCTTACCTCGTTCACTCGTAATATTAAAAACAGATCCTACGTATTTACACGCTTATGACAAAGAATACTTTCATGTTTTGAAAAGTTTACTCTACCTGTGAAGTTTAGATTAGTCTGTCTATATATATATATATATATATATATATATATATATATATATATATATATATATATATATATATATATATATACATATGTGTGTATGTATAAATCATTATATAATTATATACACAACTATACATACACATATATATGTATATATACATATATATATAATATAAATATATATGTGCAGGGGTATAGTTGTGCATATATAATTATATAATGATTTATACATACAATATATATATTATAAATATATAATATATACATACTGTATATGTAGACTAATCTAAACTTCAAAGGTAGAGAAAATTTTTCAAGATATGAAAGTATTTATTGTCATATACGTGTAAATATGTAGGATCTGTTTTTAATATTACAAGTGAACGAGGCAGGAAGAGAAACTGATTTCAAGTTTGATGTTAAATCATATTTTATGTATCGACAAAGTGATTATTGACAAAAACCTATAATTGTTCAGCATCAGTTTGCTAATAGAGCAAGTACTGGATAGTGTGTTGTGTGTGTTAGTATTTATTTTTATTCTTAATATATACAAGAAGAATAAAATATTGATAAGAATCTTTTAACCCTTTTCATCGAAATCAGGTATGATTTTTTCAAACTTTCGTATATATTTTATTTTCCATATATATACAGTACACATTTTATATATATAATATATATATATATATATATATATATATATATATATATATATATATATATATATATATATATATATATATATTATATAGTATACACGAGCGCCTTTTATATTCACAAATATCAAGCCCCTATTATCGTTAAATATCCAATTCACTTTACCTTAAGAATAATTTGACTACCCGGCTATCAAGCACAAGTACCGTTTAATATCTTATTCACTATACCTAGATAATATCTTATACCCAAAAGGGAATGATAATTGATAGGCATTTCTTCCTCGCCCAGGATACGAAGACGAGTGTTCAAAGTCAAACGTTTATCGTTTTTTGTAAACCAAAGGCCCAGGTTCAAATCTGACGGTGGCAGAGGTACGTATCAATTATCATTATTACCTTTTCGTGTAAGTTATTCCCAAGATATAGTGAATTCTATATTCATCGATATTTGTGTGTGTGTGTGTCTCTCTCTCTCTCTCTCTCTCTCTCTCTCTCTCTCTCTCTCTCTCTCTCTCTCTATATATATATATATATATATATATATATATATATATATATATATATATATATATATATATATACATACATATATATATATGTATACATATACATATAATATATATACTTACTGTGTGTGTGCGTGTGTATCAAATAATAATCAGTGCTACACAGCTCCACAGCCAATTACTTTACAAAAGGTTTAAACAACTGTAGCTCCCTGGGGAGGCACAGGTGATAGTAGTTAAGGGCAACAAACTGAAATTAATGATCAGTTGAAAAACTGCCAGTAGGATGAAATATTAAAAGTTTCAGTTCCATCACAGAGGAACAGCTAGAATAGAATGGAATACAGACTTTATGCCAAAGATCAAGTGCTGGGACCAATGAGGTCATTCAGGGCTGAAAGGGAAACTGACAGTAAGAAGGTCTGAAAGATAACAGGAGGAAAAGTTCGCAGTTGCACTATGAAACAATTGTTAGAGAGGGTGGAGAGTGAGATGGAAAAAAGAGAGTATGAACGGAGGTACAGTAAACGGAATGATATAGGTTTCAACTTGGGACCGAAGGGACGCTGCCACGACCCTTAAGTAATACCTACAGTGAGAGGAGCAGCTCTCACCAGACCAACAAGCCACGGAAACCATTTCTATTCATGATATCAAAGTCGTGGCAAATGATTTGAAGAACATTAAAATATTATCAACAATGATTGGCCAGCAAACCTCCGTACTTGAAGCCAATGGAAAACCTTCGGAGCTGCATCTTTACCAGATTAGATGATATTTAAACACACCAAAGAAACCGTGATTTTTAAGCGTTCGTTCACTTTAAAAATTACTCAAGCCTAAGCGCCATGCAGTCAATTTCTGTGGGAAAATATTGTAAGTTGTGTTAATTAGGCTGAGTAAATTAGTTGACAAAAGTGGGTCTTGAATAACAGAGAGAGAGAGAGAGAGAGAGAGAGAGAGAGAGAGAGAGAGAGAGAGAGAGAGAGAGAGAGAGAGAATTTGTTTATTCTTTTATCCTACTGGATATATTTATTTTGCCTTCAGAGTTTATTTTACACAAAACCTCAGCATTAACAAGGTCAAAGTAATTTAGAAAACCATAACATGAAATGAAGCATGACCATAACGGCCTTCATCAGAAAGTTTTCCTTCACTGTAATTAGTGTTGTAATCAGATTAAAACTGGATTAACTTGCCAGCGTATGATAACAGCTTTGAAGCTGGTGTCGATTATGCATAAGCATAGGGATCATACCCATAAAAACAATTTTCATGGCATAACACTGCATATTAACCAATCTTCTTTTGTTCTTTGTAACAAATACAGCGTATGCTAGACAGTCTTCA
>NC_089745.1:57176493-57218993 GCF_040412425.1 Macrobrachium rosenbergii | reverse complement strand
TGCTATGAAAAAAGAAACCTCGGATCTGAAGGTAATGGTATATTTACTGATATTTAGAATCGTTAAGTACAGTGTTAATCATGGAAAGGAAATTGTGGATTATGTACAATATAGGTTAATCATTGAAATCTTTCGAGTTCAGCCTCGTACCAAACGAATTACTTCCCTACAATGTTCCATTTCTCTGTTAAAGTCAGTAGCAACTTCATATTACATTTGGAAGTGAATGTCTGTAACCATTTTTATTGACAAACGTGGTGTCACTAGTATTCACCAAATCTTAAAAACTACGTTGTTGTAAAACGTTACGTAAGACTGGTCTAAAAACAATATAAAAATCAGCATTCCGCCGAAGGCCGCTTAAAAAAAATAAATGCATACAAATTTGTTTATGATATTTAGTACCTAGCCTTCGACACCTAAATTATGAAGTGAAAGACGGAAATTGAATTAAACTGAAAAAACAAATCTGGACAATCAAGTTTACAAAATAAATAAGAAATTAATAAACAAAACTAAATAACGTTTACATGTTTTAAAACGGAAGGTAATACCATACCAAAATAAAATGAGTAACTAGGAGCTAATTTTGTTTCTGACAGCTGCATACACTTCACAGGTAATAATGACTTTGGAAACAAAGCGGGCACGAACGTAGCTTGCAACAGATTAGGATTTGGCCATACGCATAATTTATTAAGAACTGAAAGCTGTAAAAAAAAATAAAGTATTTAACTTTTAGTATAGAAAATCCCAAAATAAATTTTCTACAGCTGAACTAGATACAAAATTGTTAATGGTCTCTCAAGTACTGAGTAACATGTATGTTTTCGGATTGCGACAAGAATATTCACTTTAATTTTTGTTCACTCTACACCCAGGTGTTATATACACTATATACTAAATGTTGGGGTGTTCCAGCATGCATGCACTAAAAAAAAAGATCCAGTGAAAGGCGTAGAAACCAGCACAATAAATGCAACCCCGACTTCAGCCTTGGCGCCGCAGGAGAAAAGAAGTGTCACCGGATTTGTCAACTTAGGAGACAAGATGCTCACCTCTTAATTAAAAGAACAATCGGGAGCTCTGCTGAGCACAGAAAAATAAAAAGCAAAGGTTGCAGGATTCAGGGGCTGAAAAGAAATAGGAATGAATACCACAACTGACATTCGCGTTCACAATATCCGAAGATAATTTAAGGAAAGTGAATTATTCTACCTCACGCGACAAAGTCGAAGAGGCGACCGAGCGAAACAAGAGTCTCGAGGCAAACTAACGCAAAAATTTTTTTTTTTTTATTTTAAAGCTCACTAAAATAAAAAATAATTTTTGAGACCCACCAGGATTTTCTTATAGTTAATCATGTCTACAAAAATAAAAGCTAAGGCGCCAAACATGGAAGGAAATGCTACAAGAAAAGAAATATATTTTTCTTCTTTTTCTTGTAGAATTTCCTTCCATGTTTGGCGGCCACGCTTTTCTTTTTGTAGACATGATTAACTGTAAGAAAATGCTGGTGTCTCAAAAATTATTTTTTACTTTTTAGTGCATTTTAATAAAAAAGTGTGTTTTTAAAAAAATGTACTTTTTATATTTTATACTTTTTGGTTTTGACAGAAATTGTAACCGATTTATGGTTGTAACTAAAAAGAAAAATTGAACGTGGTATCCTGTTGAGCCAAAGGTGGTTTGAAAAATCCGTAGAGATAACTTATTCTACCGAATCAAAGAAGGTATGAAAAATCCGAAGAGTTTCATACAACTCCTGAGATACTGGGAAAGGTGACTGTAGGGTCACTAGAGATCACTGCTGACCTACTGATCATGTAAGGCTGCATTGTCACCAGGATTAAGTAACCATGCAAAATTTCCAGACAGACAGACAGACAGACGCAGAAGACAAGTTAAATAAAAGCATGTAAAAATGGTTCCAATGACGAAAAAGACAAAGGAAACGGATAAAAACAACTCAAGGTCTGAGAAAAAGAGAAGCTTACAAAATATGAAAGGCTTTTCATTGATAAGTAATGGACTAGTCTTCCCAATTATGAGTACTTCCAAATCTTCTTTATGTTTTTCTCAAAACCTACGAGTAAACTGAAGTGGGAAAACTGAAATACCTTCAAGCAATTAGGAAAATTATTTGAAGAGATATTTGAAAAAGAAATAATCCAGGTTGCCATGATACGATTCAGACAGATGAAATCTCTCCTACAAGATCATAAGAGACTAAAGGTCTGATTCAGAGGAAAATAAACCACCAAACGAAGCATTGTGGTGAAAAGAACCAAAAACACAAGAGTTGTGAAAACGGAATCTTAAAATTCTGAAAGTCATCAATGAAAACGAGATGGAAATTGATACAATTAGATCTTTTGGAATCCTCTACCAGAAAAGATTATGTAAGAAGGTAAACAACAGTTTATAAGAAAAGGCTACAAATGAGACGTTGGGTTAACAGAGGCCTGTTTCAGACGCCATTTACGAAGCAACCACCGACGTCCAGAGCAAGAAAACTGAAGATTCCTTTAGTTCCTGAGAGATCATGGCGAGTAGAAATGAGTGACGAATCCAAAACTGTAATCAAAATTAAAAGTATGTGTCTCTAGATATTTTTTCACTCATGACAAGCTTAGTTCCTCGTTGGGAAGTGGGTTCCGTTCTCAGCTGGCCGCGAGTTCGAATCTTCGACCGACCAGTGAAGAATAAGAGGCATTTATTTCTGGTGACAGAAACTCATTTCTCGTTATAATGTGGTTCGGTATCCACAATAAGCTGTAGGTCCCGTTGCTAGGTAACCAACTGGTTCTTAGCCACGTAAAATAAATCTAATCCTTCGGGCCAGCCCTAGGATAGCTGTTAATCAGCTCAGTGGCCTGGTTAAACTAAGATATACTTAACTTAACTCATGACAAGCACAACTTACCTATATTAATTAATCAATACTTCAATGATATAAAATGCAGAGTTATCTTTTGTGAAAAAGGCTGAACCAGAAATCTTGGCAGTGATGAAGGAAAGAATACCGAAAACATGAGAATAACATTGTAACACGAATATTTCTAATACCACTAACAAGCTAAACAATGTTGTCAAACTGAGGCTTCATCCCACGTGGAAACTTGAAACATAAGAATCGGGAATTTAATTATCAAAAGTTTTAAAGGACTCAAACAAGATTATATATGTAGGCAGTGTTAAAAGTCCAAACAGAATATAGTGTGCATTTTAAAAAATCTTATTGGTAGGAGTTGAACAATCGATGAACACATTGTATATATATACAGTGTATATATATATATATATATATATATATATATATATATATATATATATATATATATATATATATATATATATATATATATATATATATATATATATATATATATATATATATATATTATATACATACACACATTATATATATATATACATATATGTATGAGACAATGATGTGAAGACTTCAAAGATGACTGATCAATGGGCTGGTTTATATTGATCAATGGGCTGGTTTATATCAAACTTGTGATCTGATGATGCAAAAACAAAGACAAAACCAATAAAAGATTAGAGAATGGGAGCCATAGGAAACCGTGACGTAACAGGATAAGCCAGTAAGTCAAAAGTGTAACTAAATCCAAAAAAGATACCTATTTCCTGTAAGACAGAAACAAATGGAAGCTGGGACTGATGCGATTTTTCGTTTATTATTAGTTTTCTGTAAAAGAAAACTATTGAGATGGCTTTGTCTGTTCGTCCGCACTTTTTCAGCCCGCCCTCAGATCTTAAAAACTACTGGGGCTAAAGGGTTGCTACTTGGTGTTGACCACCCACCCTCCAATAATCAAACATAGCAAATTGCAGCCTCTAGCCTCAATATTTATTTTATTTAAGGTTAAAGTTAGTCATGACTGTGCGTCTGGCAACGCTGTAGGACAGGCCACCACCGGGCCGTGGTTGAACGTTTTATGGGACGCGGCTCATACAGCATTGTACGCTGTACACAAAACTGCTGCGCCGAAGAGACTTCGGCGCATTTTCTACTTGTTTTTTCCAAGTCGCTGAGCTAACGATAACTTAAAACTACAAAGCTGAGTAATCATTATCATTAAGTTTATTCATATAAAATATTAAGAGCTCTGGAATCAGTAGCAGAAAGAGAGCAAGAGAGATTGGATGTCTGAGCGAGCCCCAAAGTCTATAACTGCAACCCCTTATACACCCTCTTCGACCGCTCACCGCCCACGTTCACGTGAAATGGGCCTGAGGTCACCATTTATCAGTTTATCTTACCCTTGGTGAGGTGCTCCCTTAAATAAAGTAGGACCGGCAGAGCGGAAACACATTGACGCAGGTGGTATGGACGTCGAAGTTAAGACAATGAGATTTTTAACGTCCCCCTCAAAAGCAGGTCTGGAGATTAGGCCGAAGTAATGGTAGGACGGAGGGGAGGAAAATGAAAAGGAGAAGGGAACAGGGTCAAAACGCCATAGCAGCACCCACAAACACACACTAAGTAAGCAAACTACAAGAAGATATACGCCTGTACATTGAAAAGAAATAGAGAAAATAATAATAATTATAATATAAGGTTACTTCTGAGTAACTGCAAGACCAATTTCTTCCTTCATTAATTACTGAAATGTTATGAAGTTCTCGGCAGCAAAAGAACAGAATACTTACAAAGAAACGAATAAGATTAAAAATAATGGATCCAATGATATTGTGAAATTACAACCAGTCTAAAAAATTACTGTTAATGATATTGTGAAATTACAACCAATCTAAAAAAAATTACTTTTTTCAATAACGCCGGCATTATTGGGACTGCTTAGCGTTATTTTACAAAGTATATAGAAACTACAAAGTATATTGCACTATGACCATCTAGTCTCCCAGTCAACATATCTCCCCATTACACAAAAATGAACTGAAAACCGTTTTTAGAATTAATCCAACTATAGTGAATAATGCGCATAACTCTCGCCATATATCGGAATTCACAAAACGGAATGGAATATGGAATTTAGGCAAAAGGCCTAGCGCTGGGACCTATGAGGTCTTACAGCGCTGAAAGCGAAATTCAGAGTAGAAAGGTGTAACAAGAGGAAAACATCAAAGTTGCACAATGAACCAGTTGTTAGGAGACGGTGGATAACAAGATGGAAGAAAGAGAATATGTATGGAGGCACAGTAAAATGAATGAATTGTAGCTAGGAGCTGAAGGGACGCTGCAAAGAACCTTAAGTAATGCCTACAGTGCACCGCGTGAGGTGCACTGATGGCACTACCCCCCTACGGGGGAATTAAAAAACCATGCTAATCCCTTAAAAATTACTTTCCATAGCACTTGAAAAAACCATAAACTTAAATAAATACATTAGCTGCTTCATGCATGTACACAAAATATCAAATCCACTGCAAATACTGCGCTACTTGTAAATCCTCCACACATTCTCACACCTGGATATTAAGTCCCATACTTTATAATACCTTTTTCACTTCACCTATCCAACCCCTTCTGGATCATCTTCTCTTCCTTTCCACATAAACTTCTGAATAACGCATTGTTTTACCAACCTATCTTCGTCCTTTCCACATAAGTGAACCATCTCAAAATACTTATGAGAAAGATCGGTATTCATTTGCAAAGTTTTGGCTAAAGGACAAAATACTTTTACACTGCACTGTATGATGTAGCTACCTCCATATCCCCTGGGCACGATGTACCACTTGTAAGCATCTCTTGGGGTGTAGCTCCACTGACTTTGGAAGAATATTTAGCTAAGGCTAGAAACACCGATCTAAAAATAAAACGCAACGTTCTGAATTGATCTCGTGGTCAGAAAAGGATTTTAAATCCGTCCTAGAAGAACCTACAGTGCCCCACTCTTCAACTGTCCTGATTTGCTGTGCCCTGAGAGAGGTGGTTCTACCTACAAGAGAACTGGATAGTCCAAGGCAACTACCTCTTAACCATTCCATCCTTCTAACGCAACCAAGTTGCTCATACACCATGAACCTAATGCTTAAAGAAGCCATTCTCATACAAAATTATATTCTTCACGCCCTATTTCCTCTTAGGAAGAGATGGAGCCAAAAGAGTATAGCCTTCTGGCTTCTCAGCAAGGGATGAGGTGGCCACACCCTTGCCAATCTTCTAGATTTGGCAAACGTTTGCTTATCATTGCACCATTCACCACGGCACCAACTCTGCTTGACTGTACCTTTCAATAGTTGTACAATTCGAGATTGATTTCATATCTTAATATGAAGTTTATGGTCAAGATCTATTATGAATCTTAAGTGCTTTGCTTGAAGATAAAGAAAAGTTAAGTATATTTTAGTTTAACCAGACCACTGAGCTGATTAGCAGCTCTCCTAGGGCTGGCCCGAAGGATTAGACTTATTTTACGTGGCTAAGAACCAATTGGTTACCTAGCAGCAACGGGACCTACAGCTTATTGTGGAATCCGAACCACATTATGGCGAGAAATGAATTTCTATCACCAGAAATAAATTCCTCTTATTCTTCATTGGCCGGTCGAAGATTCGAACTCGCGGCCAACAGAGTGGTAGCTGAGAACGGAACCCGCCACCCCAACGAGGAACTTTGAATATAAAGAAGATAGTACGGTTATCTTAATTGCTTTACTAGAAAATAAAGATATTAAAATTATCTGCATATCAACACACTGATAACTCCATCAAACAAGGACTGTAGACCAACTTTATATTAGATTGAAATCAAAAGTACAACCTGAAAATAGAACTGCCAAGTTTCTAATATAAAGGTCTGATGTTTACGTCACGCCATAGTGAATAGAAGGGCTGATCGTTAATCTTCGTAAATGTACGGACATGTAAAGTACTGACAGGGAGACGCCAAGATGGTAAACATCTGAGTTTCCAAACGAATGTTACAGAAATAAAACTGATATTAAAGATAGAAAAAACATGGGAGAACGAAGACAGAACTTTGATATATAAGGAATTCTTGCAAAGATAAATGCGAGTATATGCAATGTGCTTGCATTATGCAAAAGAGCTTCATTAAGTGGGAAAAAAATAATGTCAAATGATATTACAATGCGTCTTTATAACAACCAGCTGTCAGCCAAGTCAAGAATGATTCGGCTATAAATTACTTCAACAGGCAAAAGTCAATAAACAAAAAGTCATTAACACATGAAATGGGCAAGATTTAAAGTAAAATGGTCAACCACTACTTTAAATGCTCATAAATTACACGAACCTGACCTGCCCCATTCCACCCTCTTTTATGGCACTTAACATTCTTTATACACTCCCTAATTTCTACATCCAACTCTCATTCACCTGGACAGTTGGCTCTGTGCTATCTTAATTAACTAAGTTTTGATACTTTTAGTCCGTCTGATGAATAAAAACGCCATTTTGACTTAGCAGACAATACAGAAAAATGGAGGAAAACGAGACTGCCATCAAGGAAATAACTGATACCAAATTTCTACCAAAGCAGTAATAGAGTTCAAATGTATGACTGTGATAAAAGAAATATACAAATTCCACAATTATTCCCCAACAACACTCGCACCCCACCCCCATTTCTTGGCGATTACTAGTATTAGGAAAGCAAAAATAGTGTTAAGGAAATATTTTAAGCAAAATCCTAAAAGAAATGTTAGCGTCAGAATACTATAAATCCTTTGTTTCCAATATCTCCCATAAATGCGGTCTTGTGTTAGATTTATAAATAATCACATCTACATACGAAAGCATGACGCAAGAGTCGGCATCCTAAAACATATACTGGAATCCATATAATTATTTAATTAATCTACTGATAGCGAAAAGGTAAATGACAACGCAAGGAAAACATGAATACAGAAAAAGGACAAAAAATTATTTCACGACAAGAGGCTTTACTTTACCTTGATGACAGCTTATTCCTCAGGGAAGTCCTTACCTGGAAAAAGAAAAGAAACAATGAAGCGGAGAAGTCCAAAAGTCACGGCCCTTTGAAATATTTTTTATGATGTACTAGAATATTTATGGTACATTTTTTTCAACATGAAGCAGCTCCCCTTAACAGGGGTGGCTCCAGAAAAAAAAAAGACAATCTTCACTGCTACATTCATACTTCAGCCCTACAAAAGAGGCTTTTCATTACTTACTGAACCTTGCATTTCTATCTTGTATGCATTCTCGTTCTCCTTTCTAACCTACATTCCTTCCACATGACTGAACCATCTTAAAATACGGATCTTTCCTTTCACCTACGCTAATCTCTTTACCACACACACACAAATACATACATACATACATACATACATACATACATACATACATACATATATAAATATATATATATATATATATATATATATATATATATATATATATATATATATATATATATATATTTCTCTGGTTCTTTGGAAGTGGAGTGAGGATGCCGATTACAAACACAAGTAAAAAATGCGCCGAAGTTTCTTTGGCACAATTGAGTTTTCTGTACGGCATATAATGCTGTATGAAGCTCTAAGCCACAGCCCATGAAACTCTTAGCCATGGCCCGGTGGTGGCCTGTGTTGATGGTACCTATGGCAGTGCCAGACACACGATCCATGGCTAACTTTAACCTCAAATAGAATAAAAACTACTGAGGCTAGAGGGCTGCAATTTGGTATGTTTGATCAACATACCAATTTGCAGTCCTCTAGCCTCAGTAGTTTTTAAGATCTGAGGGTGGACAGAAAAAGTGCAGACGGACAGACAAAGTCATCTCAATAGTATTCTTTTCCAGAAAACTGAAAAAGGTTGAAGCATCTCTGATGTACTGTTACATAATAAGTATATGTGCAATGTTTGATCATGTGGAAAGAATGGAGGACGATAAAAAAAACGTTCATAATTCAGAGGTGGTAGGAAGGAGGAGGCAAGAAATACATAAAAAGTTCTGGACTGATAAACCAGAAAAGGTATTTGCTGGAAATGAAGGGCCTTAATATTCACGTAGCATGTGAGTGCGTGCAAGGTAATGGGAAATGGGCCTAATTGATAAATACTGTATTTATAAAAGTCATTTATTTTGCCACTGTTCTCATCTCAAACCCTTTTTTATTCATTACATTTAGAATAAATGTGTACCAAACTACCTCATGTTAGCACTGGTATTTTTATTATTCCATTTTTATTTCTTTTCCCGTGCCTTGACGCAGCTGATCGTGAGCCAGCACATAGCAGGACCAAAGTGAAAGTTGGTTTTCCATCTGGGCACATTAATCTACCAGTGGTGTTCAGTAAGCTCTTAATGGGTTTGCCATTTATATAACTCTTAATTCTATTAATTATACTGTACTTTGCTTGATATCATAAGGTGCCAACTTATGCAGATTTCTTTCCTAGGTTTCCATATCAGACATTACAGGTGAACAGGCAAATGACACAATCATCGACATGACCAATCTGAACCATCAAACAATGTGAGAGAAGCAAAGTTGTCAAGGGCTACACTTATTTTTGTCAGCCATGGCACAATCTCAACCTAAGCTGGCCAATAATCTTCTACATAACAGCTGGGTTCAACACCAGGCTTCTCACATAAAAGCACCATAACAACAATTCTTCCTGAAGCAAGCACAGGTTCATTAGTGAGAATGACTGCCAATCATGGCCAAGCATGCCTCAGTGCTCACCCTCCAAATGATGTTCCCAGCTCCCTGATCATACAAGAGAGAAAGATACCCTGCTGCCCCTTAGGGATCATGTTGAACTATAGGATGTACTATCCAGGTTCACTCAGGAGGTTTGTTGCACATTAATACCTGCCTTAACTTTTCTCTGTCTACTTCTGGTCAGCTACCTTGCAGCTTTGGATTTCTGGACACTCCCACTAGACTGCTTCATTGGCTTTTGGCATTCCACTAAGCTTATCCGAATAGCTTCAAAATATTGCTCAGCAAGCTCCACCACCTCATCATTACCCCTTGGTACTCTTTCCCTGAGGGATATTGCCACCTCAGTCAAACAAATTCCTTTGGTTATCTTTCCCTGGGAAATGGTGCTGTCCCTGTCAAACGAGTTTTGACATACTGTTCTCTGATGAGCAAGTCTGCCAAAACACCACTCTTTGCATTCAGCCATTTCATTCCACCAGTTAGAATATCTGTGTAGCCTAGCTACAAAACTGATATGCAGTCACACCTTGCTCTGGTTTAGTCTCAATGAATTTCTTCCTAAATCCTTCTTGAGTTATCCATATCAAAAGTGCTCTTTTTAGGCTATCACAGTTCAAGGCATGTTAAAAAAACTTGCAGAACTTTACCTAAGTCAATCTTGGCTCTATGCAAACCCCTCAAATCTTCAGTGAAAGTGTCAATATTGTCATGCTTCTCACTGAATCTAGGTAACTTGGTTTTTGCAGTAGTAATTACATGAGACCTAGTGGTCTAGTGCTGCTTACCTGTTCCTTGGGAATTTCACTACCAATTATGTCTTGAGACTTAACACCTTAATTTAATGCTCATGCTGCCTTTCAGCTTCCTCCCTTGATGCTTCTCTTTCACTCTGTCGCCATGCATGGGCTAGGTTTTGATATTACTTCACAAAATTTCTAAATTCATGGCTTTCCAAACCCATCTCCCTGGCTAGCACACAAAGCTTTGCTATTTCTGTTATTGCCATGCTGAGACATACTTAAACTTAGGCATACCCATCAATATCACACCAAAACACTCCCACTAAAAATATATCCTGGCAAGGTGGCCAATTTTGTTACACACTGTGCCAGTTAAGGTTCAAAAAGAGCACTGGCAAATGACTTTACACCTAGTGTAATTTAAACATGATGAATAAAAATATAAAACATTCACAGCACTTGGGCAACAACATATTCCAGGAGGTAACTGAAAGCACTGTATTCACTCTATCTGTGATGACTGGAGGCCCAAGACTTACCTTGCATTGCCTTGCTCTCCTCTTCATCACCAACCACATTCAGCAAATTATATGGTCGTCACGAGCTCTCAAAATTTATTGCAAACATACACACCCACACTCCCACACAGAGTAGACATTATGCATCTTAGTGAACTTGACTAGCCTGGGATATCATGTACTTTCAGTTTATATAAAACTTCTGAGAAAACCATAACTGAGATGCTTTTATTCAATTTAAGTGAAAGAGAATTTCCTCTAGCATCTTACTTAACAATTAAATTCTCAAAAATAAGCTGCTACATGAAATTTAAGCATTTAACTAAGTTCCAGATAATTACAGTACATGACAGATCTCACTTATTCTCGAAACTGCAACACACAAAACAGTACTAATCCATCTCATAATTTGCACTTTGACACAGCCCATCGTGTGTAAAATACAAAAATTAAATTAAAAGAAAAAAATTAAAATATGTTGGATTTTCAGATCTTTGAGAATGGCACTAACAATCCTTTAGAGTACTGTCAGTGAATTATATATTCCCTTTCCACTCTTGAAACACTTCTTGAATCCTATGTGTGCATGCTACACCTCAAAATATGTAATAACATAGAGGTGGCTTCTATATGCATAGGTTACAACACCAACCATCCTTTCTGTACACCATCTATACATTTGTCATTCATTGACAACGCTTCTCATATACTTCACGGGTATGATATACTTCAAAATAGGAAATAATAAAGAAAAAAGGTGTTTTCACCTAATTTTTTTCGAGCAAATCTTTGGCAGGAACAGAACACACTATACATTCGGGTTTGTGATTTTTGTCCACATGTCCTTGAAAATGCTTCTTGGTTGGTCTTGCTCCCATAAGGATTGAATATGAATACACCTTTGATTTTCTTTCCTTTATACCTTTCTAACAAAGAGTAAATTACCTTTTTCTGAATTAGTTTGGTCTAACTTACTTACAGATTCTGAGTGTTACACCATATTTACATCCAGTAATGTTGCTTCAGTTATAAAGTATTTGTCCATTGTAAATTTTGTACTGAAACCTAGCCTATCTAATGTAAAACTTACTTTCAGCAAAGTACTCACTTTCAGCAAAGTACTCTAACTTTTAATGGTAGGTATGTGAACTAAACCCCATTGCAGTTCCAGCTGCAACAAAAACTTTCCAAACCACTGGAGGTTCAAATATGTCCACTGATCTTTTAGGTTAAGGAGGCTTACTAATTATTATACAGAAGATACATATATTTGTTTGATTCTTTGGCAATATGATCATATAGGCTTATTTCCTCAAGAAGCAATTAAGTAAATGGTTTATATGGAGTCAAATTGTTAAATACAGTTACCTTCTACAATTCAATATAATTTCTTATATTCTCGAACTATTTGGAATTATTTCCATTTAATTTCAATTTTGGAATTATTTCCATTAAATTTCAATTTTCATCATTATTGCTATCATTATTATCCTCATTTTCCACCAGGTTAGGATCACCAATAGGCTAGGCTATTGCACAGTGATCAGTTTCTAAATCCGAAATAAACAATGTTTCCTTTATTGGTTCCAGTAAAATTTTCTGTGAAGTTATGGCCATCGAAAAGAAATGTCCTGTGTTATAAGTTGGGCTAAGTTTGAGCTAAAGAGAAAATTAAAGAAAGGCAAGCAATCAGCTGACGAATGTAAACAAATGCTCATTCTTGGTAAACGAGTCACCCCTGTCGAACTTTATTAGTCCAAAGTAAAAGCTGTTTTATATGTCAAAATATGTATCTTACACTCGCATGGCATAATTACATATAATGTCAGCGTCACATATCGTTAACCCAAGAAGTCTGTTATTATTAGGCTAACTACAGCTTACAGATGTCAACAATCCTTCCTTCTCGGTAACGGAGCTTCTTTGTTGAGAACGAGACTAATCCTGCTAAAGATATTGTTTCATAGGGCAAAAATTAAACCTTACCATCATAAAACATCTAAAACATAATTATATATACTGATTCTGACCATACATATCCTGAAATACTTAAATCTTACCAGATTCTGTTATTTGGGTGGAAAAGTTTTTTTTGCATTTTCGGCCAATACTTGAAAAAGTCGTCAACAGATGGCAGCAATTACAGTAGACGACCAAGTGGACCAACTACGGAATGTCATTAGAAGGTTGTTATTTTTCTTTTTTTAAATATAGCTCGAAGTAAAATCCTTTTTCGCCGTAAAGCGCTACGAATGCGAACGCGACTAAAGTCGTGCATCCTAGTAAAACGTGGTTAAATATTGGTTGGAACTTGGTCAATGTGAGACAGAAGGTAATAAAAATGTTTGTTTTATGTTGGTTTTGTCTTAAACCAGGCACTGTTGAACTGAGAATGAAATGGAGGTTATCAAATTCTTGGCTCTGAATTTAGCCTTGCATATTATTAAATCTGTTATTCAAATAACCAGAGAAGCTATTTTTGGCCATTCAAGTCACTGAGTAAAAATAAGTTTTCCAAAAGGAAATAAAAAAGGTGGTTGTTAGAGGTATACAGTATGGTGTTTTACAGTAAACAAACGGCATGGTGCTTTATAATTCTAAAAAATTATAAAGATAATTCACTCTGTGTATAGGCTACTGTTACTGACAGAGGATTTCTGCTCATAATTGCATTAAATGAACCTTACAATTAGCGAAAGAGACAGCAAACTTTTAGACAGTAGCTTAGTCTCCTTCCTAGCAAACTGTGTTCTTGGGATTTATGTCAAGCCAAGCAGTGGTACCTTTCTCGCCATTCAGCGAGCAAATTTAGATCAAGAAATAAAGGAGATGAATTACAAGAATCTAAAAGTAAAATCGGGAAAAACACCACAGCTGCACCAAGTAACAGTTAGAAAGCTTGGACAGCAAAATTGATAGAAGGGGATAGTTGGTAAGGTAGTAAAAGGCTAAAAAGCGGGTGCCGCTAACGGCCAAAAGGATGCTGGAAACACCATTAGTAATACCTACAGTGCACCACGTGAGGTGCACTGAAGGCACTACCTCCCACGAGTCTAGCTCCAAGTTGCACTGACAGAAGAGCCTGAAACACACATTCAGTATATGCTATTTCTGATGAACTCTGCATATCAGCTACAATGTAAATATATAGAACATAATTATAATAAATGGATATATATACAGTATATGTATATATATATATATATATATATATATATATATATATATATATATATATATATATATATATATATATATATATATATATATATATATATATATCACACGTCCATTGAATGCTCATTCACTTCACTATTTTCCCACGTCTATTCTTTACTTCAAGGCTATGGTTCTAAGAGAAAAGACAAAATTGTTGCTATGGTGTTCTGTTTTTTTATCTTCCACTGATGTGTTTACCCCTTTAACTTATGGCTATCATGAGGCTATATTAATACAAAATTAAAACTACGCTCGAATTACAGGCCAGTACAGTCAAAACATCAAAGACTAAAAACAGAAATCCCAATAAAGAGTGAATTAAAATGATATCTAATCAATCCAAATGGATCCAAGCGATCTTCCACTGAGCTTCACAGAACGAACTCCCCAGCTCCAGTGAGAATCCTAATGACCTGACACGTAATTTCCTTTTGTTGGAGGGGAAAATGTAGCTCGCAGACTGGATATTCAACGCAGGCTGTTAAAGAGTGAAGTTCACTGATTCAGCAATTACAAGTCACCCGGTAGGAAGGCTAAAGACGACTTGCGGTCACTGAAAAGATGAGTATGACGCTGCAGCAGCCTGCACTGAACATCCAGGAGTCTTAGCGATATATTCTCTGAGTTCAGCAAAAGAAAATTTTGTTGCAAGCCATTGAGGTACTCACTGAGACCTGGTGAAGTGCTAATAAGCACCCCAAGTGACCTTCCCAGTCTTTACAGATCAGTCCCACACTTTTATTAACTTGCAATGTTTATTTGGATTTTATCATGCAGTTAAAGTTAAAAAGTGCTCAAGCAAATGTCAGCCAGGTTTCTCCAACTCTGCACAACAGACCCCAGAAAACTAGTTATTTTTTTATCACCTTAGGGAAGGCATAAACTCCCAATGTCCAAGTAGAATACCAAGACACTAACCACTATCATTTTTAATTCTTTGACTGTACTGGTCATTATATTGAATTGTATAATAGTTTCATTTATGAATTCTTGTAGCCTTGATGATAGCCACAAATTGATGGTTGGAACAACTGTCAGCAGAAGACAGAGCAACAAATTGTATATTTTCCTGAACAAAACAGACGCCCAATAACCATGCCTATACATACATTTATATTTGGTGGGTACTATTTAAGACAACGCTCTTCAACATATACTGTGCTCTTTTAAAATACAGTCTGCTAATTAGGAAAGAAATTACTAGCATTAAACACATGAAATAAAAGCAATTTTTCTAGGGAAACTAGACTTATCCCAAATCAATTTTGCTTGGTGTTTCTTGATCAGCGTAGATCTGTAAACTAACTTTCATTATTACCTTTGTGTAATGTTCTGAATGAACTAATGTAAGTGTAATATATGTAATATATGAAATTATATATATAAATATATATATATATATATATATATATATATATATATATATATATATATATATGAATATATCTTATATATGTATATGTTTATATATATATAAATATATATATATATATATATATATATATATATATATATATATATATATATATATATATACATATCGATCGATGCACATTAGAAAATTACAAAAACCAATCCTAAACATTGCTAGAGGGACTCGAGTTAAATCTTCCTGCGTCCTACCCCATAAGCAATATTGGCTATGGCGTGGGACGATTCCTGGATCGCGTTTGCTACTTTGATGCAGAAAATGCCTATTCAGGATAGGCCTATCACTGCCCTGTATCCTTTTTTATCTATATTCAAAAGATTTCTGCTCCATTTTTCTTTTGAAGATGTCGGTGAAATTGAAAGAGAGAGAGAGAGAGAGAGAGAGAGAGAGAGAGAGAGAGAGAGAGAGAGAGAGAGACCAACGGGCAAAATTACATTTTATTCACCATGGTAACAAATCTGGTAGTATTTTTTAAAACTAAATAAGAGAACAATACGAATGTCAAACTTTTCTTGACGTGTAAAGAGATCATTGCTCTCATGGCTATAGAGACACAAGTGCTCTATCAGTACTACCATATTTTCACGTCTCCATGAAGGCGGGGTGAGATCGATAAAGTAAAACGTATTAAGATGATTCCTATTTTGCACATTTGGACAATCTATCATAAAATTCTACCTATCAAAGAAAGGGTGAAACGTAATGAAGAATTGTTATTAAATACATGTCCAAGTAAGTTTAAACAGAAAGCAAGAAAAGAAATGACTAAACTAAAGTTCGCCGTCACTAGCTTGAATCTGAACCATGCCATGGGAGATCGTATTTTAATCGTGGATCTGAGAAGTCTTCATACCGTTGCGTAAGGCAAGTTTGCGAAATTGTATCATCTGTCATGCACAGCGACAGTTCCGAATGTAAAGCAGGTTTGTGAGCATTCATATCAACGAGCCATTTGTGTATCATGACCAGCCTTTCACGTACACCGAAGTCAGAATTTTAAATGAGTTTTGGTTCAAAACATTAGCAGTATATGAAGGTCATACCTTATAAGTAAAGGGAATAATGAATTTGCAGAAAATGAGACGTGGTGTAAGTAGGACCAACTCCCAGTATTAATAAATGTGGATTTTTCCTTTAAATCAACATTCTTTTTATTCTGAAATACCGTAAAACTGTATTCTATCAGGATAATGGTCACCGTAGTCAAAACATTTTACCCTTGCAACTATTAAGTGTATTACAACAAATTCTAGATTGCGGGAGAGAGCCGACTCCAGTTTATATGCGTATAATTTTGCATTTTTCGCCAAGGATGTCAATGCTAAAGTGAAATGCTTTAACTACCATAAAAGGATTTCTCTTATAAATTTAATACATGATTTTTTTTTCTTACTTTTCGCACGTGATAAAAACAGGCGCCCATAAGAAAGACATTTACATTCCTATTTAAAAGATGATAACGGGAAGAAATGAAAAGAAAAGGAGCACTTTAGGAAACCTTTCTTTAATTATCCTATCCCATCTGCCTAGGAGAGAGAGACAGAGAGCGAGAATGCGATGTACTTACTACAGATACCAAAGACACCTCTCACTGCGGCCCTACAACAATTTTTCACTGAAGGAAAATGAAAGGTAATCTTCTACTTCCCTATATTTTAGTTCCGGTAACCCCTTCTATCATCTCTCTGAAGGTATCGAAAACTTTTATTCGTAGAGTATAATCTTAGTGAAGTTCTTACGGCTACTGATCTTTACAGTAATATAAACGGACTTACCTATCCCTCTCACCTTTATATATATATATATATATATATATATATATATATATATATATATATATATATATATATATATATATATATATATATATATACATACACACATTCACACACGCACATGCACACTTATATATGCGTGTGTGTGTGTGTGTGTGTGTGTGTGTGTGTGTGAGAAAATGTGTGTGCAAGCGTGCGAGTTTGTTATATGTATATGTTACAGGCAGACAGCGACTCTAGGCATTTCGCAAAGTCCCTGAAATTTTAGGCAGAGAGCGAAATGCACTTAGGACGTTTGATCCCACCCAGGGGCTAGTACTAAACACGGTGAAACTGACTCACCTACACTGTTTCGCTGTTTAGTATTTAGTACTAGGCCTGGGGAGTCAAATGTGTTTCGCCCTGTCTAGTACTAGTCCCTGGGGGATCAAATGTCCCTAAGTGCATTTCGCTATCTGCCTGAAATTTCAGGCAGTTCGTGAATTGCCTGGTTTCGCTATTTGCCTGTAACATTAAATATATAGATATATATATATATATATATATGTGTGTGTGTGTGTGTGTGTGTGTGTGTGTGTGTGTGTGTGTGTGTGTGTGTGTGTGTGTGTGTGTGTGTGTGTGTGTGTATGTATATATACAGTATATGTATATATATATATATATATATATATATATATATATATATATATATATATATATATATATATATATATATATGTATATATATATGTATGTGTGCGTGTGTATAAATCCAAACCGCTTGACAGACCCAGACAAAATTTTGCAAGCGGCCTCTATGTCACCCCAGAAAGGTTTATAAATCAAAATCAAACCCCTACTCAGTGACAGACATACAAATACAGCAAAAACAAATGAAATTTTTATTTGTACCAGCGTTGCACACCTCTTCAGTAACGTTACGGGAGTCACCCAGTAGCAGTGCTGCTCGTTTCCGTTTCAAAAATTGCGCCGTTTTCTTCCTAAGGTAAACAAAGGTCAGTATTGAGTACTAAATGGTATGTATATTCGGAGTGACGAAAAATGAACAATACAAGGTTTTGAGTATTTTTTTTAATTATTAATTTCTTGCAGACTAATCTTTGTAGCTTAGTGAGAATGAAAATCATTAATTGTATTGGTTTCTTTGTGGTTCAGTAATTTTATCATATTCATAGGAAATAATAAAAAAAATTAGTAAAGGTAAAATTATGACTTCAGTTTCATCATCGTCGGAAGAATTTTACATTCGCACATGTTCTTGGGAATCATTTGGAGTAATGATAAAGTCAAGGTTTCTAGTATTTTTTTTTTTTTTTAGACTAACTAATCTTACTAATTTAGTGCGAATCAGAATCCTTAATTGTATTGGTTTCCTCGCTGTTCAGTCATTTGATCGTATTCAGAGGAAATAATAAATAAGTAATGGTATAATTATGGCTTCAGTTTCATCACCGTCAGAAGAATTTTACAGCCGCACATGTTCTTGGGAATCATTTCACAGCAGGATAATTATCTTGTCATTTAACGCATGACTGATATTGGTTCTATTTTAAAAATGTGAATGCATGACAATGTAAATAATTTTTCATGCATACTGTGGTTTATATTGGTTTATTAACACACAATATGGTACGAAATTTTATTTAAAGAAATTTGTTCTACATTGCATGTAGAATGTAGGCCTACTATGAGCCATTTGATGACCTGTGGTACTAGCACTTGCGGCTGGTCATACATACATACATACATACATACATGCATACATACATACATACATATATATATATATATATATATATATATATATATATATATATATATATATATATTATATATAAAAGTGAATGTTTATATGTATGTATGTTTGTATACTTGTAGCTTTGTGCGCTATAGAAATCCGAACCGCTTGACCGATCTAGACAAAATTTGGCAAGTGGTCATCATTTAAACCAACTTGGAAAATAGGGTCGTTTCAAACCATACCCCTTCCCCTTCCCCCTCCCCTTTGTAATTTATGTGATAACAGCTCGACCGATCTAGACAAAATTTGGCTGGTGGCCATCACTTAACCCAAATTAGGTAAAAGGGTAGGTTTAGTAGGGGATGTATTTAGGTTTAGTGGGTGTGTGTGTATTAAGGTTTAGTGGGGGTGTGTTTAGGTTTACTGGGGGTGTGTGTTTAGGTTTAGCGGGGGTGTGTTTAGGTTTACTGGGGGTGTTTCAGTTAAGTGGGGGTGTGTTTAAGTTTAGTGGAGGCTAAATGGGACAGTCACCGCAGTAATGTCTAGATAAAATGAACAGTCACCACAGTCATACTTGGGAAAAGGGACAGTCAGCACAGTAATACCTGGATAAAAGGAACAGACACCACAGTAATACCTGGATAAAAGGGACAGACACCACAGTAATACCTGGATAAAAGGGACAGACACCACAGTAATACCTGGATAAAAGGGACAGACACCACAGTAATACCTGGATAAAAGGGACAGACACCACAGTAATACCTGGATAAAGGGACAGACACCACAGTAATACCTGGATAAAAGGGACAGACACCACAGTAATACCTGGATAAAAGGGACAGACACCACAGTAATACCTGGATAAAAGGGACAGACACCACAGTAATACCTGGATACAGACACCACAGTAATACCTGGATAAAAGGAACAGACACCACAGTAATACCTGGATAAAAGGAACAGTCTCCACAGTAATACCTGGATAAAAGGGACAGACACCACAGTAATACCTGGATAAAAGGGACAGACACCACAGTAATACCTGGTTAAAGGTGACAGACACCACAGTAATACCTGGATAAAAGGGACAGACACCACAGTAATACCTGGATAAAAGGGACAGACACCACAGTAATACCTGGATAAAAGGGACAGACACCACAGTAATACCTGGATAAAAGGGACAGACACCACAGTAATACCTGGATAAAAGGAACAGACACCACAGTAATACCTGGATAAAAGGAACAGACACCACAGTAATACCTGGATAAAAGGGACAGACACCACAGTAATACCTGGATAAAAGGGACAGACACCACAGTAATACCTGGGGGACAGTCACCACAGTAATGTCTAGATAAAATGGACAGTCACCACAGTAATACCTGGATAAAAGCAACAGCCAGCACAGTAATACCTCAGGCAGCACAGTAATGTTTTGATAAAAAGGGACATCCACCGCAGTAATATCTGCATAAATGGGACAGTCACCACAGTAATGACTGGATAAATGGGACAGTCACTACAGTAATACCTGGATAAAAGGGACAGTCAGTACAGTAATACCTGGATAAATGGGACAGTCAGAACAGTAATATTTGGATAAAAGGGACAGTTAGAACAGCAATATCTGGATAAAAGGGACAATCAGCACAAGGAGGTGCAGGAAAATATTTGGGGTCCTTCAGAGTTTTTCCCGGGTAGTATATAACTATATATATATATATATATATATATATATATATATATATATATATATATATATATATATATATATATATATATATATATATATATATGTATGTATGTACACACACACACACACAAACACACACACACACACACACATATATATAATATATATATAATATATATATATATATATATATATATATATATATATATATATATATATATATATATATATATAAGCAGGAAATGGTGAATTCCGCGAAAAACCAATTTGATAACTCATTCATCCCCCTCGCATCTAAATCGTGAAACTCTGCCCCCGTCAGGTTTTCCTGAGTCATTCAGTTTGCAGCTTTTCAAGAGGCTAATGAATGAGTCAACGCGTGAGAAAGCAAAGGGCTGAGCTTAATGTGGGCATAGTAGCCTAGCCAGGTCTCTTAGCTTTAAAAAAATAAGTAACGGCTAGGCAGCGCTTGAAATTAACAGGCTTTCTCCGCTGTTTAAGCAATAACCGTGAGATATATGTTTAACTATTTTTGGTTAATTAGGTGTTAGGTTACCCATGACCCTTCAAAAGACAGTAGTAAAACAAAATATACTAAACAACGCTCCTGAAACATCTCCATAGTCTGCTGAATGGTCATTAGTAATATCATCATTTGCCTTTAAGATATTGGTAAGGATTAGAACAGAAAGTGTTTATTTCAAATATTAGCAATTAATTTTGCCGTGAATCGCCACAGGACATTCTCGGGTTATTTTCCTCAACGCTTCGTTTGGCATGCACAGCAGCTAGGTCCACAGGTTTATCATGTATATGAAGGAGAGTATTAATGACAGTAGTATTTAGTAGTATCAGTAATGGTCGTAATGGAGCAAGTGATACTGGTGATAGCAGTAGTGATGATAATACTAATGACAGTTACAGTGATATAGCGTTAGTGATACTAGCAGTCATAATAGTTTTAATGACAGCAGCAGCTATATATTTTCCATTTGTATAAGTTTCGGTAATAGTACTGTTGGCAGTTTTAATGGTATTAGCTTATGTTTCACTAGTAGTGATGGTAGTGCTGTTGATAGTGTACGTATATAACAATTACCATTACTAGTACTACTTTCATTATTACCACTTACTACTTAGATTTAGCCAGCCTTGTGCTGGCACGGGCTGATAAACTGCTGTAAAAATTTACATATGTTCGTGTGCCCTATCCAGTCTCTACAAAAACAAGCATAGTTCCCAGAAAGAATCATTTTGAAAGTTTTTACCAAAGTAAAAAATTTATATATATTTCAAGGAACTAAGCAACAATTCTAATATATTTGAGAATTCACAAGAATTGATCAGAAAACTCATGCAAACACGTTTGAAAACATTATATATATGTTTAATATTATATATATGTATATATGCAAGTGGTCACACACACGTTTGACACACACACACACACACACACACACATATATATATATATATATATATATATATATATATATATATATATATATATATATATATATATATATATATATATATATGCATGTGTGGCCACTACATACATGATATAATTATATAAATATATATATATATATATATATATATATATATATATATATATATATATATATATATATATATATATATAATATATATATATATATATATATATATATATATATATATATATATATATATATATATATATATATATATGTGTGTGTGTGTGTGTGTGTGTGTGTGTGTGTACGTGGAGAGAGAGAAAGAGAGTGCCGGTGTGTGTGAAACTTCCCTTTAAGCAGGATTCAAAGAAAAGAGTCAGAACGCTACAGGGGCCGACAAATCTAACTATTCCCACACACTTTGGAGCCATCACCCAGCAGTTTCCCACACAAGGTAACCCTGTTACGGGAAAAATTGCGGCTGAACACGTGACACACTTGAGTAGCATTCCCTTTTCGTGCTCATATATATGTACGTAATACAAATAAAAAATCGAGAGAGAGAGAGAGAGAGAGAGAGAGAGAGAGAGAGAGAGAGAGAGAGAGAGAGAGAGAGAGTAAATAGTGTTCAATTTACAGGCTGGGGTATTGAGTGGCGTACTGAAACGTACGCTGAAAAGGTCCATATAAAAGGACAGTGATGGATGGGCTCCCCATTTCCATAAGAAAGTGAGAGATAAGGAAAAACGAAAAAGCCCTGGAGGGACTCTAATGACTGATGCCGGGAATCTGAAAGTGTGAGGTGTCTCCCTCTACACGCTTTTAATATTAGTTTGTTAGTGGTCCAACATTTTTCGAAACAAATCTAGCGCCCATTATTCTAAATTCAAAGGTAATTGGACGTAAAAAACTCAGTTGTGCTAAGTACAGAATATACATTTTAGCATTGCTACTAGTATTTAATTGATTGATTGATTTATGGCTACTAACACTGGCGTCACAACATCTAGGTTGCTGACGCCGTAATGAAATTAAATAGGAAACAGGAAAATATATAAATAAAAATATTTAAAAGGAGTTTCATATAAGAAATTTATAATATATATACACATACTGCATATGTACATGATTTAATATTTGTTAAGAAGGCCCACCTCCCTAGCAAAGACACGTAACTGTTCCATGTTACAATCCTCCCCGAGAATCGTAGCAAGGATAAGATGTCCATCTCAGTCACGTCCCCAAGAGAGGAACCTATGCCATAGATCACCAAGACTGGCATTTAGGGCTGTCATTACAGTTTAGTACTGCATCTGCTTGAGAATTTTCTTATGGAATTCCTATGACACGTCCTGACAAGATCTACCAAATAAACAAATTCAGTTACAGGACAAAAATAAATTGAACGTAAGTACATCTCAGGGTAACAAGCTCTTATTGGAAGTCATCCTTTATCAATGGTGGGAATATTTTTAACATGTTTCCGTTAAGGTGATCATGAGACTGTCGGTCTACATTCTGCACCTTGATTTTATCAAAAGTTTGAATCAATACAAATCTATGAAACACTCAATAACAAAATCCACAAAGAATCGAACCTCTAGTCCAGCAATCAGAGAATTCTCACGGGTCCAGTGCCTTATCTATTGTCCTCCCTTGATGAAGATTAATCTTCAGCAATCAAATAGACTAACAGAAACTGAGGGTATCACACTTAATTGTCGGTCTAATTGACAGCACAATAACTTAAAGACACCGAGGCTTTGCCGTAATTAGAATCTCTGGCGGTTCTGATTGGGTGGAAGTCGATACACTCTGGCACTGGAATGTTCTTTTGCCCTCGATAGGCTTCAGATTTTAAAAGTTCGTTTGGTGAATGAAATAAACTTTTTTAAAAAGCAGAACTTGAAATTGGCCGCAGTTATAAGATTTGAAGAGCATGTGGCTAAAACCTTACATTGGAATTCGTACATAAATGAAAGCCCAATCGATAGGTAAATGCATCACTACTACTCTCACAGAAATATAAAGAGAAACAGAAATGAACAAGAATGTACACAAGCAGATGGACAGAATACAAAATGTAAACATCCGTGACTTTTTGTTTCCTTTTACTTAACAAATGTGTATAATTTTTGCTCAACTTGCTGTTATCATTTTCCAAAATCTTTCAAGATCAAGACCTAATATTTTTGATTAATGAAATTTTACTTAAAAAAAAAAAAGGCAAACAAACTTATGTTACTTGAAAGTTTATACAGAGGTAATCAAGGCCTCTGAGGACTTGAAAATCAGATAATTTTCAAATTCAAGTTACATTCTAAAAAGTTCCTTCTCAGATTACTGAACTAGTCACACTACATCTAATGTTAATTTAAACTGTGAATCAGCAATATATGGACATGACAGAAACTTCCAGATAAATGAACATAGTTTACAAAGGTTATATGTATACACACACGCACACACACATACAATATACATATATGTATATATAAAAATGTATATATATACATATATATATAGATACATACATACAATATACAATCACACACATATATATCTCTCTCTCTCTCATCTCTCTCTCACACTCTCTCTCTCTCTCTTCTCTCTCTATACACACACATACATCACACACACACACTATATATATATATATATATATATATATATATATATATATATATATATATATATATATATATATATATGATCACGTGGCTAAGTCACTCATAGTAAACAACATGATGATATATATTTCTGTGACTGATCGTTACTGTTCCCTTGCTTGATCACCAGTCCTATTTCTTAACTACTGGAATCAGTTTGGGTATGAACATCTGGGAACAGTGCAGTGCCTCGAGACAGTGTCACATTTTCCGCCAGACTTTAAACCAAGAAGCAAACGAGGGTTCAAGCACTAAGTCGCCTTGCCTTCAAAAATAACACCATCTTTGTTAAAGAGAAGTAGTATTACATTTATTTTCTTATTAATATTACTAGAACACAACATATATTGGTGCCTGTATGGGCTAGGCCCATGAAACTCATCACGAGTGATATTCGAACGTAAAAATCAAGTATTACACTTAAAATGAAGTTCAAGTTATAAACAACTTGACGGTAATGATGCCTGTTTTATTGCCTCCAATGAGAATAAAGTTCTTGGAAATGAAAGAAATCTTTCAGCCAGTATGACGACACGCAGCGCACCTTTCGGTGCCTCTTTGGATGGCATCTGCGTGGAGAAGACGAATAAAATCATTCGAGCAACACCGCCCTAAACCAATGTCACTTTGGAAAAGATTCGAGGTCACGCGCTCGCTTTGAAAGGTCCTTTCCTTATCTCAGACTCAACAAATAAAAGTGAATGTCTTCATCTTCTATTTTTACCTTCTCCAATGCGCCCAAAAAAAAAATATCTAAAGGCACCAGCGCTGAATTTCATGCAAACTCTCGTAATAACATTTCATCGTCAATTCCCGTCCCGAGGCCTCTCAGGCAAGAGCCCCCCGTATCTGCGAAAAAGTTATGAGGTCATATCACTCTCGATAACCACGAAAGAAGGGGGCGGGGGCGCACTTCAAATTAGGTTCCAGGTGCAATACCATCAAAGGTGACATCATTGTTGTTGTTTGTCATTAGTATACGAAAAACAACTTAAACAAAAGTATCTGATATAAAAACTAAACTTACTGCAGGAGAGGAGCATGTGAGTAGATGGTAACAATAAAAGAAACGTGGACTGAGCGAAGTAACATAGGAAAATATAAGCAAATCATGAGTATCAAAAAATACATTAAGCCGTGATTAATTAGGTGTGATTTACGTATTGACAATGGGAAACATTACTTGTCAATCACAAATGGCAAGAAAAGTATTTAACACCATATAGTTTGCTCATATTGAAGTAATATTTCATTAAAAAAAATATTACCTCTGTCCCATACTGTTCTCGAAGCATCATAGTTCGAGAACATCTAAACACTTGAAAAATCAAAATGAACAACAATTTCGCAAACTACACAAACTGCATAATTTGAACGGATGAAACACTCGAATAAAGGCAAGCAATCACAATTGGTTTTAACATGCTTGTAAATCAAGTCACTTGACACCGTAATACACTAGCTCGAAGACATTCTTACCCGGCAGGATATACCAAAACAACTTAGAAAATCATCTTTCAGAACTGAGACCAATAATACTCGTCAAAAGTATTACTGAAACGAGACGTGATTTTAACCTTGATACCCACCTTTGCGATGGAGCAGATTCGATACGACCAGCTTACCTTAACGGGCTCCCCTAGGAGTGATGCTTGGATCAAGGCTCCTCTTTTCTTCTTTCGATTCGTATCATCACGCAACTACGATAAGACCGACTGTAAAAGAATGCAAGAGTAAGTTATTATCTATGTTCATTTGTGAGAAAAAAATTTTACTCATGTAAACGGCAAGTTTATGACTAACGACTGAGTTATAGCATGTTCTATGATTTATATATATATATATATATGTGTGTGTGTGTGTGTGTGTGTATATACACAGTATATATATATATATATATATATATATATATATATATATATATATATATATATATATATATATCAGTGTATATATACATATATATAAATATATAGATATATACATATGCATATATATAATAAGTGTGTGTAAATATATATGTATATATGTATATATATATATATATATATATATATATATATATATATATATTTATATATACATATAAATATATATATATATCTTTTATAAATATGTATATATACATATATATATTTATAAATATATATATATATATATATATATATATATATAATATATATATATATTATATATATATAAGAAATTATTTTCTATCACACCGTGATTTATATACAATCATGAAGCTACAAATGTCACTTAATATCAAATTCACGCTACCTCGGGAGTATCCCGATAGGGAATTATCACCGAAGGAGAATTTATAAGTGATAAATGGATTGGTACTGCCGGGTCGCGATTCCACGACACAGAACTTATCCAGCAACTCCAGTCGACGTTCTACCACTGAGCTATCAAGAGAGGACCCGGCAGTACCAATCCATTTATCACTTATAAATTCCCCTTCGGTGATAATTCCCTATCGGGATACTCCCGAGGTAGCGTGAATTTGATATTAAGCGACATTTGTAGCTACATGATTGATATATATATATATATATATATATATATATATATATATATATATATATATATATATATATATATATATACATACATATACATACATATATATGTATATGTATGTGTGTATATATATGTGTGTACATATACATAAGGGCTTCAAAAAATCGAAAGTTTTCTTTAGAACTATTATTATTATTATTATTATTATTATTATTATTATTATTATTACTCTACTGACCAATTCTGTGGCAGTTCTCGAGAAAAAGGGTTCAATGAAATTTGATAAAACTTTACACTATAAACAATGCTGTACCTGTATATCTGAAATTTATAACTCGAACATTTTATTACAGGGCACGTGACTAAGCAGTCACACTGGACGTTGAAATTTGTCGAACCTTAAGCTCCTCATCTCGTGAACGCAGGTTGATTTGGTCATGTAACTTACTATTAGTAAAAGTTTCCATAACTTAGAGATCATTAGTCGGTTTTTATTAAAAATTGACGTGAGAATACCAAAGGTGTTACAAAGAAAATTATGAAAGAAAATCAACTAAATAGTAAATATCATGTCATCCATGTATGTTTATATATTATATAAAATATATATATATATATTATATATATAATATATATATATATATATATATATATATATATATATATATATATATAATATATATATAATATTTTTACTATACTCCTTGCATCTCTTTAGAGGAGGCAGCACAAGAAGGGTATTCATCCAAAGCTCTGTAAATCTCTCTAGAGATGAGGTTGCCAGACCCATACTCTTTCTTGTCCCCAGCTAGTTAGCAGCTAGTTTGACTGGTGGGTTTCATGTCAATATTCAGAACAGACCTTGCAAATGTGAGTTCAGTACCCTAACACTAAGCTGCGATCTAGACACACATACACACACATACATATGTATGTATATATATATATGTATATATATATATATATATATATATATATATATATATATATATATATATATATATATTCATATTCACTTACTTGTATAATGCCAAGCACTGCACTGCTGAAAAGTGTCTGTCATTGGCATAGTATTGTTATTAATGAAAGTATATTCGGCTTAATAAAACACTAATGGATTCCACATTAAAAGTTATCTTTCATGTCACGAATAAAAGCTTTCTGTTTCACATATTGTAGTCCGGTATCTAATGTACTGTGCTATCCGCTCAATATGAATAGTATTTTTGATATAGTGGTTGAGGAAATGACACAGCCAACATGGACACCTTAAATAACAACAAAGGACCAAGAGAAAGTTACATTTTATTTCTTTTGAAATAGTCTTTGTACACACAACTGTTCTCCAGACTTTTCTGTGACTCTGGGGCTACTTAACATATTTGGTCAATGGCACACAATTAAAATTCTTGCAATCGTTTGAAATTCATTTTAAAATGGGTGCTAATCATCAGATATATCCAATGGGCTCCATGGCGAACGTCTAATAAAGGCTAAACTGTAGCCAGCTTCTCATCGAAAAAATAAATAAATAAATAAATAAAATCTAGTATCTGTCACAGCTCCAATTTCAAACAATATTTTCAGCACGAAACATTTTTTCCGCTAAAAATGGTAGCTCCCATGAAAAGAAAAGGATCACGACCACTTTCTCACAGACTGCTGAATTGTGAATGAATACCCTCTGCGGAAACAAGACCAACATCGGGCTGAACACCTCTCCACACACTGCACCATTCAACTTCATCTTGCTTACATTCTCTCAATTTAAAGATGCAGATTCACTTCCTTTCCAATTCCTCTTTCACTCAGGCTATCCATCAATTTCTAGAACTTCCTCTCCTCTTTAACCCAAAATTTCTAAATTGTACAACCTTTTTACCTACATAGCATCCCATTCTTTTCACATGACCATACCATCTTAGACCACTTGGATTTTGTTGAAATCCTAAAACGTTCTGCAGCAAAACGGCAATGGATTTTCCTTTCTTTGCATTCGCTGTGTACATAAGCTAACATTTGAATGGTTAGTTTAAATTTCATGTTAATTCACATGTAAATTAGGCCTTGGCGACCCTATTAACCTGGCTACGACTCAGTACGCTCACAAGTTTGTTTAACTTTGGAACCATTGGACCAATTTTATTCATATTTAGTGTCGAGGTTACAGTTGCTGCAGCAAAGCAGACATGTAGAAAACCAACTCTTCTTAATATATCATGTGAAATGGTCTATGGGCACGATCACGTTTTCTTGGATCTATCTCAGAGACGTGGGAAAACGTGCTCGCTTGACACCACATTACATATACTCTCTCCTGGACACCACATTACATATACTCTCTCCTGGACACCACATTACATATACTCTCTCCTGCTCCTTATTCACGAGAGCCCAAATTCCCACTCTCGTCTAGCTGGTTTTGATAGCCTTGTTATCTCCTATTGATCACGTCTCCTTTCGTGGCCTCTCCTCTCATTTCCTTGCCCGTTTTCCTCTCCTCTATCTTGTGCCTTTCATTTCTTATCATTCACTCGTTTCATCCTTTCCCGGAAGCGTTTCTGTTCTTGTTCTTTGTTCCTTTCTACCTTCTAGGCAACTGTTTTTCCGGTCTCGCATTCGTATCGTTTTCTAGCCTCCGCTCTCCACTGTAATAACTCATTTTGCCTTAATCAATTTCGCACTTTTTCTATTAAACATTCATAACCTGCTTTCCTTTTCAAACCCCCTTTTCTCTTTGGCTGACCTATTTTGTCTGTCTCCGCTCCTTCTCTCATTCTGAGAACTAGTTTCTATCTTTCGAGTTTCTCCCGTAATTTCCGTTTTTTTTTTTTTTTTTTTTTTTTTTTTTTTTTTTAACCGCACCACTCTCCTCTCATGGTCGCTTTTCCCTCTTCTTGACACGCCATCTTTCTTGAACTGCTGACTTCCTTCTAAACTCTCTCTACTTCTTTTTGACTTAATTTCTCACATCTTAATCCTTATTATCCGTTCGTAACTCTATTTCCTTTGAGTATCCCATTATTTCTATTTCACATTTTAATATCTCATTGTGACGCCTCTTCTCCATTCTTGACAGATTACGTCCTCTGTCAACCCTTCCTCGCCTTTATCTACCTTCTATAGGTCTCTTCCCCATCCTGCTCCTTTCCATAGGTCCCTTTCCTCCCATCAATCATTCTGTTTGTCAGAAGATCCGATTTCATCCACCAATCATTTAATCCCTCTATTTTCCATCCGTCTTAGGCGCTCCCACTTCATCGCGTTCAGACTTTTCTCAAGCGCCTCCTCCACTTCGAGCTCCCTCACATTCCTTTAAGTAGGGTTTATGGGATAAGGAGAGTAAACAACTTTCAGTGTCCCATATATCGCGTCAAAAATGGTGTCTGGACTTCAACTCACGTTCCTCTGTTTATCTACCTACAGTTTTTTTTATTCTTCTTTTAAGGGCGTGCACATCATACAGCCCATTCACAGTCTTCCTTCAAAAACTCGTTTTTCTTTGCATTCAGTCCAGTGTTCAATCAACCACTAATTCTTAACATTTGGCCCCCCCGCCCGAAAAATTCTTTAAATTCATTTAACCAGGTCGTAGTCCTGTAGCTTTTTATTAAAACTGTTCCCCCAACTACTCTATACATCAATGTCATACTTAAAACAGATTACGGTCACTTCCTTACATTACCATGGCATTACCTTTAGAAGTCTCAAGAAACTTTTCTTTCAATATACATGATAAGTTGCCATTCTTCCTATTATTCTGTAAACGAAGGTGGCAAAATGCATCATTCATCACATCATTACAATGAGATTTTGTGGAAAAAGATGTAATGAACGACGATCACAAATAAGCGACCAATATATAAAGAAACAAACTATAAAGTGAGTAAGAAATCAGATAAGAAACAAGTGGAAGTGAACTTCATTTACTTGCTTTCCGGTCTCTAGTGATGAAGATAATTGATATGTCCTTTCCCCTTCGCCTTCCTTTCTTTTCATCTGTGACCTAGTTCAGATTACCCATTGATTACCCATTCATGCGCAGATTATCCTTTCCTTTTTAACCCTCTTCGAAAGGGTATTCTCGATCCCATTAAGCATGCGTGATACTATAAATGCAGATTTCCCATTAAGCATGTGTAATACTATAAATGCAGATTTCCCATTAAGCATGTGTGATACTATAAATGCAGATTTCCCATTAAGCATGTGTGATTCTATAAATGCAGATTTCCCATTAAGCATATGTGATACTATAAATGCAGATTTAATCGGTATCTCTGGGTAACGTTGGCAAAAATAAACTTGCTCTTGTGCTTCAGAGGTCAATTTCTTTCCTCTCTCTTCATCTCATCCCTTTTCTTCCTTGACAAGTACGTCTGAAAATGTTTAAACTGAAACTCTCAGATCTATTAGCACTTTTAGTGGAGTAGGTAGTAATTCGTGTGACGGCTTGACCGAATTGGCTGAGTCTCAATTTTTTGTTTCCCACCCAGTATCTACAGGATCACGAGACTTAATGTGAACAACGAGGCCGAGAAAGTAGTGGCGGCATGCGCCCAAGAAGCTCTTGAAAGTAGTGTCCAAAATAATAACTATAGCAACAGTGATAAGTGAAGGAAGGATCACAGTCATGACCATACTAATTTTGTCTCTAAGAGGCTGATTGTGCTCTTAGATGCCACGTACTTCACCTCCGGGTAACTCCTTCAGATGTGTGTGGATCCTTCTCCTTCTTGTGTGGGATTATGTTAAGTTTTTTCTCCTACTTGGAATCAAGTGCCCCCCACCTCCCTGCTTGTCTAACTTATATTACAATTTTCTCCTCAGTGAACACAAAAGCTTTGCAAACGCACGGATACTAATTAGAAATTGTGAACCGAGGGTCAGCTGGTTCTATCTTCCCTCAAAACCACTTCACTTCCAGATCGTGGAATTCTATGCCTTCTTCTGTGCTCCTTCAGCCGTTCACTATACTGGTTTTCAAAAACCTTCAGTTTCCAAGAGAAGTCAGATAACACCCACAGACGTTTTCTTGCAATGGCTGAGCTTCGTTTAAACTATCACTACGGCTGAGATCTTCCGTCCATGAAAGGTCATTGAAATTAAAATTTTCTCTACACACCATAACTCGAATGACAGCATGAGATAAGAAACGCAATAGGTATAGTTAGGTATAACTAAGAATCCCAGCTTCTTTAGGTTACTGAGCATCTATGACTACCTCGTGTTTCAAGATCGTTAACTCCTATTGCACTCGAGTCAGTCGTCCAGATGGATGGCCCCATAAAAATGGTAAATGTCACAGTAGTAATTCACATCTTAAGTTCTTTCTATTGTGCTTCATATTTGTAAAATTCGGCATTTTGAACTAAACTACAGACCACTATCTAGACATTTCAGAAGAAATTATTAAGATAGCTACCATCAACGGGCTTTGCCAGTCATTTAATCGCTAACCCACCCCCATCCCTGTCTAAAACAGACGAATAATTGATAAATAAGAGAGATAAGACTCATTGGTAGAAATGATACTTTTACAAGGTTATCTATTCTCTCCTCATGCCAGATAAGAACCTGTCTCTGAACCTCACCATTGGAGTGGTTCCTTTTTCCAGAACTTTTATCCCAGGATTTTCTACAATCACATTGTCAGGTCTGCTTCTGGTTAAGATCCAATCACATCACCAACTAAAATAAAATAACTTAACTGTACATGATGTTTTGCTGATTTGATATTTCCAAATATACTACTTTACAACCCTTAGTGCTTTCCTTCTGCTAAATCCGGTTCTGGATTACCAAGAAAATTAGAAGAGTTAACCCACTGTCTCAGCAGGATACGAATTATTTGTAACTGTATGCAGATAGCCTTCTACAAGACTCATGGAAAACTGTGACCAGATCCAGAACCAATACAGATTTTTTTTTTTTTTTTGGACATGATGGAAAACTGTATCGATTGCAAAACACTTTGACTAAAGGGCGAAACGAGACTCCCTGGTATGCAGAGCAAGTTTACTAACCGTAAACCTTCCTTGTGGAAAACTTAGTGGCCTCCCCTCTAAAAGACTAGGTGCAGTTATGGACGTGTCAGGCGGGAAGAAAGTTCCAAATCTGGCCTGAAAAAAACGACGGGTGACCCAACTCTTTATCTTTCTTGAGTCATCTTACTGCCGAAGGGGATGGTTATGTCTATAAGGGCACTGGGTAGCTCAGTGTAATTGCCACTTTCCAAATATCTTAAATATGTGTGTGCACCAAAGGCCTAAATGTGATGGTTGTCTGAAAGAGGATTTATATAAATATTATGCACACGAGAAGAGGTGCCCAATGGAGTTATTTACTAGAACCAGCGTCTCCCTTGCTGGAAAAAATCCGTTAGTAGACTTCACGAAACTCCTTATAAAGAACAAGCGAATAAAGATGAAATAAAGAATAAACGGGAAAAATTGATATCCTTTCCCCTATGTATCAAAGGGGTTTTCACGTAGTTGGTTCTTATCTCAAATCAAAGAAACTTGGCCTTGTGTCTACATTTGATATCGCTTGCGAACACGACCGCTTTTGCGAAAACAAGCGTTTGATCTGATCTGCCCTAAACAAAATGCAAATGTCAACTGGCGAGAAATTCTCAGTATCACGGCTTAGTCTTTCGACTCTCGTTAGGGCTTCCAGCGATGTTATGCAACTGAAAAATCAAGGTTGTATTCATTTGCTTTCGTCTCTCTGAGAGTCTTGATTCATTCGTAAGAATTTTGCGGATCGTCGCTTGAATGCCAAAACTGAAGACAACATATTGTGACTCAGTCCAAATCAATTTACAATCCGAAGTCCTTGAAGAAGAAAATAAAAAAAAAATCAGTAGAGCACTAGACAAGCATGTGAATGGCTGTAAAGGAACAGTTTTCAGAATCACATAGAGAGGAAGTGGATAGAAATGAAAAGAAACGGAACACGAAATAATATGAACAATAGAAAAATACTTTTGTTCTGTACATTTAAAGGTTTACGCCATACCTAATAAATGAGTTATTTGATTTCCACAAATTTACGTAGCTTTCAGACGCTTTCGGAAATACATAATATGTTTGAAAACAATTTAAAACGTAATTAGTACAACAAGTTTCCAAGGAGGCAAACTACAAAAGCGCTGAAGCAAATGGCTAAAATATATTTGATGTATATCCTCTCATTTGTAAGTATGTAGAAAATTTTGATGCGTTCGTTTTCCACTGCTTTTCACTGTTTTCCGATATACAGTCATGTAGCGTTGGTTCGATTAATCCGTGGACAGGCTATACCCCGATGGAATATCAGATGCTTTTGTCAAAGTAGCCCGTAGACCTGCTTGAAGTGACTGGGAAGAGTAGCTAGAAACCTCATCCCTTGAATATACTCCTCCAGACACCACTCTATAGGAAAAGGACAGTTCGTTTCACATACCAGATGTTTATTTACACACACACACACATACATATATATACATATATATATTGTCACGATGCGTATCAAGTACCTGGTTATTACACAACTAATCTCAAATTTCAAAAATATACCTCACTTCAGCCAGATACCTGAACTCTCATAACATTAATTATTACGACTGAGTACTCTAAAGGTAACAGTGATCCCTTAAGAAAAAACTTATTTATTACTTGAAAAATCAAACTAAGTCTATCAGAATATGTGTAAGGTATCAAAATTAAACTAGAAATATTCTAGAGTAGAAGGGCATCACTCCATCAAAAAACTCTAACTGTTTCCCTGGTCTTAATTCACTTTAGCAAAACTAAAAGAACAAAACATGTTTATCACTTTGCCTTATGCACACACACTCAATCCTATTCACTGCTGATCAATAAATGAAACACTTTTTCTAAAAATGTTAAATACAAAAATTTATTTTCAAATTCGAAGTTTATAACTAGAATTCACAATTAATTAGAATTCACAATCTGAAATATTTATTATTACTTGAAAATAACACAACACTTAATTAATTCTTGAATTAAGTTATGAAACAAAACTAATTCACAAAAACTTTATCAGGAATTTAAATTAATCAAGCAAAATTTAAACTATCAAGAATTACTCAGGATTTAAAAAGAGAATCTTAAATAAATGAGATATTAAATCAAGTATGCAATGTTAAATTACGTATGCAATGTTAAATTATCAAGAAAGATTTAAAATGCTATGTAAATAAATGTTATATCACAAACATAAAAAATGTGAAAATATAAAGAGATTGTAAATAGAAAAACACACAAAAATACACATAAGATTTATCAATACTGATTTCACTTGTTCAAAATTTCCCAACTTATCATACCATGGTATTAATAAGTAAAATTCACGTTACCTTACACAAACTTGTGAAAACCTCTGTAAATCACTTGCTGCAGCTGCGTTACCACAATACACACTTTTTTACCAGGCGCCGTTACAAACTAAATTACTTTACTAAATTCAGATCTCAAAAGTTAATGCTAATACGTGACCACAAAACACTATGTTAAGAGTAATCTCTTTCTAAGAACGAGAGAGAGAGGGAACCAAATTAACTGGTCTCAGAAATCAGGATGAAACAAATTTTAGAATTCCAGTAACACGTGAAACAATTACATGATGTCATTAATGCATTTTGGGTACGAGATACAAAAGTTCTAGAAGCAGGGAGGTGACGTCATTAAAGCATTTTGGGTGCGAGAGACAATGAAGAAACTTCTAGAAAGAAAGTGACGTCATCCCAGCAAAACGTTTTGAACGCAATCTTACAAAACATGGTGTAACTGATCAAGACACGTATTTTTTCTCTCAAAGTGGCGTACGTGACTCGAACAATGCATGTAACAACATGAAATTACTCGTCTTGAGCTCGTATGGTACGAATCGGTATTTGTTATCCAAACCTGTCATCATGACCCAAAACAGAGCGCTCTCTCTTATCTCAACTGATGACAATTGAAATGAAACAAGTCTTTGCTGGACACACACGCGTGTTCATATATTACGCTTTTACCAAGAAAGATATTATTCGTTCTAAACTATTTTACTATTAAAATTGTATTATCAATTCTAAATTATGCTATTAAGTTATTCAATCATTAGTTCTTTTGGGATCTGATGCCAAACTATATATGACACTTCAACAATCATTATCATTACACAACACATGAAAAAAAGTAAATATGTCAAAATTATAGGAGGATATACGTTTTATAAGGCAACATCATAAAAAAATATATATATATAGCTCATGTATATATATATATATATATATATATATATATATATATATATATATATATATATATATATAATATATATATATATACATATATATATATATATAGAAATCACAACACACAATAATATATATATATATATTCTATATATATATATATATATATATAACGCCCTATATATATCCCGATATATATATATATATATATATATTATGTAAGTAGTCTCCTTACTGTGACAAAGGCAGCAGACATAAACCATACACAGATCAATATGCATCATGATTTCCGTGTACGTACATTTATATGCTGCCCAGAACTGCATGCGCTGAAGATCCCATATGACATCACACACTTTGTACAGTTCATTTCTGCTGCTCTCTCTCTGCTGCTCTCTGAAGCTCTCTGACTCTCTCTCTCTCTTCTCTCTCTCTCTCTCTCTCTCTCTCTCTAATGAAAGTGATTCTGTCTTATCCTAATGAGGTTACAGGGCGAAAAAAGGGAAAAAAGGAAAGATACTATTGCTACCCATCTAAAGACAAAAGAACAGTGAATAAGCATATTCCATAGTTATACGTTATACGACAAAAAGTATTGCACCAGTTATAACCGAAAGAAATGAAAATTCTTCTTTCAAGAAACCCGAGTGTGCTTTTCACTTTCACTGTTGCAATGATATTCCAAGATGATGATGATGGCGGTGGTTGTGGCACGATGATTAAAACGTGGCACAGTGCCTACAATGATGAGTAGATGCTGCAGTAGGGTGATTGCGTAAGATCTGTGATGATGTGTTACGCATGAGGCTGCCACGCTCTGACCAAATGACAGAAGGTTCATTGGGAACATCATCATCTTTCGAAGCTGGAGAAGGCGAAGCAAACGAAGATGATGATGGTTGCAGGACATCAAGAGCAGAAAATGTTAACGGCTTGGGATCACCAACAGTGAAAACTAGTTTTTCTTGCCTTTGGGGTGAACACTGAAATTTGTGATAGGGAGATGTTGCTTTTATTTTTTTTTTTTTTTTTTTTTTTACCAAATAGAAGTTTGAGAAGTCTCCATGCCTTCATTATCACACACGTCATTTTAATGTTGAGTTCCATCACAGGATCGTAAGCCACTGTCTCCTTTACACTGTTTACCAGTTGAAACACTCCTCCACATTTTCCAAATATCCAGTTTGCTAGTTCATCTTCATTTCTTCTTTGCCCTCATCTTCCTCGGATAATAACTATGGGAGATCGCCCACTTCCTCGTTCATCAAAACTTCAAGATGCTCTGCAATTTGATCTTCGGCATCTTCTGCTATCATACTGACGAATCCCATACCACCAACTTGTCTTGCTGTTCGGATGAATTATTTTACCTCTCTGTCGTTCCATGGGGAGCCGTTGAAATAATGGATTACCTCATTTTAAAAATGCTTTCAGTATGCATCCACGGTAGCTGACTGTAATTCATCCACTGCTCCTTTGATGAAGGCTATTACATCAGCACTTGTGATTCAATGTCAGGGATGAAGCGCGGAGGAGCTGTAAAGGGAAGAGGCAACAGGAACTCGGAATAAGACTGATTTAGACCAATTTTTTCTTAGAAATTGACCTCTTTTGACTTGGGAATGCAGATGGGAAAAAGTGACAGGTAGACCTTGGCGGCTGAGCCAGATTTCGGCAGCAAAGTTTGCAAAGCTTGACAGGGTTCAATATGCAAGCCTTCTCCACCATACTGATCACTAGACTGTCTTCGTCAAGGTCGATAATGTAGAGGTTAGCTCATACAACAGGATGACCAGAGTATGCCGATATATTATCGGTATTTGATCCACTTTTCATGTGATAAGTGGATGGTAATGTGGTTTTAACGGGAGGCTCAGTTGTAGTCTGGGCCAGGTGAGATAGGTGATGCTGGTGACACAAGCATGTGACTGTGAGGGTGCTCTGTGATTAGCTGTCAAATTTGCCGGTTAAACCTGGGTTCAGCAGCAAAGATCAGAGATTTCAGGGCTTTCCCCTCAAAAATAACTAAGAAATGGGTGTATGTATAAAATGATACTTGTTTACATGCTACCACGGATATTTTACAAGCATATATACATGTTATGGATATTTTGCTGTATTTTATAATGCAAAAATACATGACTGTCCCTGACCTGTGCATAGGTTGATACTGTTCAAGATGCTGATATGGTACGAGTCAAAAAATTGTAAATAACTTTAAAAAATTTTACAAAGGGCGAAAATTGTTGATATTGTTTTGAAGCTGGAGTGTGTGACCATCCAAAACCATATGGTGCTAGGTCATGACAAGTTTTAAGCAGAAAATTTACATACATGTATAACAAATAAGTTATGGTATAAAAATGGTAACATGAACAGGGGCTGTACTAAAGGCAGCAAGTAACATCTACCAGCAGCCCAATGTGTCAGAGGAAGCCAGCACTGACTAAGGGCATCTGGACACAGGAATACTGAACTCCCACAGGGATTTTTTCCCCACCAGGTGCAGGGTGAGGGTTCAGTGGCCGTATGATAATATGTGGATGTCATTAGCAGATACTAGGTGGACTTGTGTCTGTCGATGCAAGGGGGGACTTACTTGAAGGCACCTGTGTCTACCAGAACTTCCTGCTGGAATTGCAGTCAACATTGTAGAACCTTGTGGAGTGGACATCTATTGGGGTTGTGGTGGCCACTATTATTTTCTTAGGTGGCCATGTTACTCCTTTTTTTTGTTCTCCATTTGCAGTTGTTGACGAAGTTCCTGGTGGACTTACTGAACCTGTGACAGTTTACACAGATGATGGCTGGGTGAATGCACCTTTTCTGTCATGGCTTGTAAAGGCTCTTTTGCATGGCGCTGGATTGCTTCTTATCGTCTTGGTTTTAGGATGTATGTTGCTAGGTCCTGAAGGCCCCAAGCAACTCATTCATCTTCCTCAAGAGGTCCATCACTGATAAGCACTCTACATTTGAGAAGGTAGCTCTGATGCTGGTTGGGAGGCAACGGAGCCAAATTTCTTGGAGGGTCCTCCTGCATCGAGTTCTAGGTGTATTAAAAAAGACTGTTTGCTCTGGGCGGCTTTTGCCGTTGTGTCCCTAATGGAGTGTTTAGCAGGTTGAGGGCCAATAGGACGCAACCAGGTGGGGTCAGGAAGAATTTGGTTATAAGGAGTGTGTGATGGTCCTGTATGACATTTTCTTACCCCAAGCATCGAGCCAATGTGTAACCCAAGGGAAAAGGGCATCTGGGATCAATTCCAGTAAGTAGTCTGCCATCTTTGTGGAACTTGTGTTTTGGAGGTGGACTTGTATGTTTGCCCCTCAGAAACAGACAGATGGTCCTTTTGTTAAGAAAGGAGATAGACGGAAGATGACAGCATTCGTATTCAGCTGTTTCCCCACAGACGTCCTGTGTTTTTGCTAACAAAGACTGTACTTTGACAATTTATCTTTTATGTCCTTGGGGGACAAAACCAAAATTGGGGTGCAGCAATTAGTCTGTTAATGGTTTGATAGTGGAAAAGAATAGCTGTACTGCGTCTGTCATTTGGCAGGGGGTGCGGTTTATGCCAATACCATGCTAGGTCTAATGGGCAAGTCGAGGGAGAGCAAGCCAGAACTTAGGTGCCACATTTAGTCCATTAATAGCCTCTTTTTAGTAGTAGGGCATTGCTGTGTCGAGTCCGTTAATCACTTGGGCAAAAAAAATGCTGGTTTCCCAGTTAATCTAAGAGGTCACCCGTGTAAGGAAAAGGGATACACAGGAACTCCTAATATGACTGATTTATAATCAAAAGGTGACCTCTTTTAACCAGGTAATGCCGACAGAAATTAGTCATATATATATATATATATATATATATATATATATATATATATATATATATATATATATATATATATATATATACACACACACACATATAAAATCCAAAGATATGACATTTTGATAAAATATGCAATTTGAAATGGAGTATCTTTCGCTTTAGGTCTTTTTTTGTTCTATTGTAGTTGATGTCTATAGCATTTCTTTTTTACCTGTCATAAATCAGGAAGACACAGGCTGATGATTCAGAAATCGGTGTGGTCGTTTGTTTTCTGTGAGGTGCCACTATTTACGTACGAGCGACAGCACACACACAACAGTAATAGGTTACAAGAAATTCCATTAAATTTTTTTTAAAATGTCGGCATTTGTAATAGCAGGTTCACACCCGCAAACGTTTCGTCTCTATTTTATAAAGAAACCCTTTTGCAGCCATCAAATATTAATCTGTTCTTCAGCGAAGATTTGGTCGTTGTATCTTGACCACTTCTGGAAGGATTTGGGTGTTAAATAATGCATATGAGTTTGCACAGACTAGTTAGAGAAGAGCATGGTACAGTTTTATAAAAGCTTATATATAAAGAGGATGAAGTGAAAGAAGAGAAAAATCATGAAAGGGACTTTTTAAATTTTACCTTTCCCCATACTGGCTGACCTTGTAGCTTAATAGTTTTTCAATAATGCCCAAGAAACTGCTGTGACATAACTAGCTTTAAATAATAGGTGCAAGAGAATCACTTTGCATGAGAAAAACGTTCTATACTGAAGATTGTTTAAGGTACGGTTATATAGACAGAGATTCTTGTTGACCTCCCTTTTCTCTCTCAGATTCTATTCCAAGTTGCTGCCTAGGTAAAGCCAGTGACTTGATATATATATATATATATATATATATATATATATATATATATATATATATATATATATATATATATATATATATATATATATATATACACTAGCTGACCAATCCGGCGTTGCTGCCAAAAAACTCTGAATGAAACCTCATTTAAACCAAGATTTATAACGAGGGAAGCCATCGTGAAGGGTAGGGGAGGTAGAAGGAGATGGGGAGGGGAATTCTGAAGAGGAAAAAGGAAGAGGTTAAGGAAAGGAGGGAGGGGAAGACAGAGGGGCGAGAAAAGTTACGTTCCTTATCAGAAGAGAATACTAAGCATCTCCAAATGAGGGAAGACAACTAAATAAAAAATGCTGTATATCTTTAAGCAATTCAATCTTTGTGTGTGTGTTTGTGTTCATTGTGTGTGTGTGTGGGAGGAAATATGTTTGTCTCTCATGCAAAACAGATTTAATTTACTTACAACCTTAGGTATGAGATATATGTTGCTGCCAAAACACCTAACATTAACCTAAATTAAACCAAATTTATACGTATAATTCGATCAAAAATGTGATGTTATAGAAGGATTTGGATTTATTATTGCTTAACGAATTCTGAAGGTAAAAATGGAAAAAAAGGTGGAGTACAGGAGAAAATCGAAAAATTAATGTAACACTGAAGGAAAACGTGACGAAACACGATAATAGCATTTGTTTTGTCTGGTTTGTATGTCAACTGGCATGTGGATGTTTGATTGTGAGTTAGAAATCTTTCTGGACCTGCTGGTTTGGGTTCAAAATTTTCTCTGAGTCTGTCAAATGGTTAAATTTATTTAATTTACAAACAAAACCAAACATTGAGATATATATTTAACTCTTATATTAATAGTTATCGTAATATTATGACCAAAATTATATATAATTATGATCAAAATTGATGTTATATATATATTTGGATTTATTATATATATATATTATATATACGTCTGACAGCGCATGGAATGAACAACTTGGAGGGTTGGAGAAAAACGCTGAAAATGTCCCAGTAAATGAAGATAAACGTGACAAACAGTAACATCAGTTTTGTTTTGTCTGATGTTTGTAAATGACAACAGCAGCATTTCAGTTTGATTGGTTTGAAAAACACCAGATGGTAGG
>NC_089745.1:57043993-57171493 GCF_040412425.1 Macrobrachium rosenbergii | reverse complement strand
GGGGGAAAAAAACTTTCATCAACTATCAACTTTAACTGACTGACAAAAAACTCTCTGTTGTATGCGTGCATGTGTATATAAAACAAACATGCAAAACTACATTTACATGTGGGACACTACCACAGTATCTGCAAGCACGTTCGCTCATGCATAGGCTACTGTGAGCGTGTGCCATCCTCACAGTGTGCACCGCGCTTCCCCCTTCTCATATCATATGCCTCCAGGCGATTTCCAGAAGACTCTGAAGGCACCAAAGTTTTCTTTAATTGAAAACTTTCCCAAAAGAAATAGGAGAAAGCGGCTATGTCATTAAAAGTTATGTCAATGCCTTATCGTTTTCTCTTCTTAGATAGGGGAGTGAAGGAATCGTGTCTCACAACAGCGCAAGTCCTAGCATATACACATTCACACACAAACACAGAAGAATCAAATACACACAGGCTCTAAAATGCAAAATTATAATAAATGACTTTGCCCTTTTTTCATAAACTGGATATTACAAAAAAAGGAGGGAACTGAACAATTCTAGCATGCAACTGATGGCTAATGTTCGATGCGAATTTCTTTACTCATAAGGAGAACTCGGAACCTGTCCTAACGATCTCACAATCCGTATTCTGTTCACCGTGTTATACCTTTAGACCTTTCATGAAGTCATCATAACATCTGACTTTCTCAGAAAATAGCCCGTTATCTCAGTGGATACTGTATCTGCTTGAACGGTATCCAGAGAGCATTTTAAGTCAAATTTTCATAGTAAAGGGATACCTAGCAGGTGGTTAGTGCCGTCAGTGCACCTCGCATGGTGCACTGCAGGCATTGCTTAATGTTCTTTCCAGCAACCCTTCGGCCCCTTGCTGTAACTCTTTTCATTTCTTTAATGTATATCCGTTCACATTTACTTTCTTCCATCTTTCTTTCCATCCTCCCCTAACTACTGTTTCATAGTGCAAGTGAGGTTTCCTCCTGTTACGCCTTTAAAAGCTTTTTACTCTCAGTTTCTTACTTAGCGCTGAATGACCTCGTGGGTCCCAATGCTCGTCCTTTTGCCTAAATTTTATATCACATTCCATAGTAAGAGGAAACCAGTAGGATGAACAATGAATGTTAATATGTTAAGGTCAAATTTGCCGTACCGAAAGCTCAAGGTTTAGCTTTTCTGCTTTTGATGAGCTTTTGCGAGGGAGGTAAGATGATGTCACAGAAAGGTTTACAATGTTTACCTTTCATGAAATAGGTTAGCGTTTTATTCTAAGTGAAAGGAAATAACTGAAATATATATATATATATATATATATATATATATATATATATATATATATATATATATATATATATATATATATACATAAATATATTATATATTATATATATGTATGTATATTCCAATCATTTCTTTTCTCTTAGAATAAAAGGCTAACCTATTTCATACATGGTAAACATTGTAAATATTTGTGACGTCATCTTACCTCCCTCGCAAAAGCTCATCAAAAGCAGAAACGCTAAACCTTAAGCTTTCGGTAAGGGTGAATTCGACTTTTACACATAAAGGCGGGCAGTCTCTCAACATCGCGGTAACACCAGTCTTGAGACTGATTATCCTTAATTAGCATTAGCACTTATTAATGGATATCTGCCTAACCTATCTCAACTGACTTGGCGCTGTAAAAACTGTTAAGGTGTAATACAAGATTCTTTACGAATACCTTTTATTATAAAAGAAATCAGTTTTGTTTCAAAATGTCAGCATTTGCATGGCAATAAATTGTATCCCAATGTAAATCGAGTTAGATATAAATAAACATAAAAAATCCTGTTTATCAGATGTCGAAAACTTCGCAATAGTTTTTAAAACCTTATGAAGAGTCAGTGTGCTTTTATCGTTTTTTGTACAACCACCTCTTTTAAAAAGACTTGAGAAGTGTTCAATGGTCCATTTGCTAATGGTCAAAGAATTTCCAGAAAAAGGCCATATTGCTGAATTTGCCTTCTTGTCCTCCACTGAAATGACGATAAGAACAAAAATAAATATGTATAATATAGTAATTCCTGCTGTTGCTCTGACTATTATCAGAGTTCTACGAACGAAAAAAAAAAAGAACTGTAAACTAAAACAGCTTGTGTGACCTAAGATAATACCAGAAACGCATCTAAGCAATGGAATTCTCTGACGTTTCCCAAGAGCGGAACCATCAATGTTCTCTTCTGAAGGAAACCCTTTAAAAGAACTCAGGTGCCAATCCCATCAAGACAGCAGATTACGCAAGAACTCAGCCCCCAGTGCAGGGTTCAAAAGAATTCTCGGTATAAGATTTCCTCCCCCCCTCCACCGCCCCCCCACCCCCATGAAGTCTATTCGTAGCCTAGCCAGGCTTTTGGGTCCTGGTTAATTCTCCCACCTTAGTAACAGGTCGCGGAAGTCAATAGCTTTTGCAGGTGTTACTTCCGTTTCCATAAAAGGGCTTCGGAAGTGACGATTCTCTGTTGTTTCCTCTGACATTTTTGTGGATGACCTCTTCCCGCTGTAAGTCAAGGTCATTCTAATTTTCTGTTCAGTTCCTACAGCAAAGTGTTACTGTAATACCCGATATCTTCACCAGACTAGATGGGAATCACTAATATATGTACATGTACATATGTATGTATATATATATATATATATATATATATATATATATATATATATATATATATATATATATATATATATATATATATATATATATATATATATATATATATATATATATATATATATATATATATATACATATATATATACATATATATATATAATATATATATATACATATATATATAATATATATAGACACATATATATTAATATTATATTATATATATATATATATATGTATATATAATAGTTGGCATTATTTCTTCAGGATATCACACCAATCTTCTTCAATGTATTTGTTATTTTTTCTCAGGCTTAATACAATTAGCCTTAGCTAACAATATAAATAATTATATATAAATAAGTGTGTTGTTAGGGATTTCCAAATCATCACTTAAGAAATTTTTGCATATGTAACAGGCAGTGGAAACGAGTGCTTTGCAAATGGATTTAATGGTTTCAATACACAATGCCAAGGTTCATATAGTCAATCAGTCAATCTCAGAACACACCCGATTAAGCTTAGAGTACATGACTACTGTACAGTATTGGGCCTTGTATCTTGCAAATACATTTTAACAAGAATTTTCTGAAATTTCCTCTTTAGATTTTATAGTTTATGAGTGAATTTCCGTTGCACAGTATTAAATGGACAAAAATGTTGGCCATTCTCACTTGAATTTCTGTTGCCAACCTGATAGGAGTACCGATAATGACTGCATAGTTTAACTGATACCGAGGGCATCTATTTGTTTGTCATTATCATCAGCCACAGGGATATAAATCTAATGGTCCCACTGAACTAAGCTGATAAATATTCCATTGTCATACTTGTTTCAGTGCTCAGTGGAAATTCTGAGATAGGTACCACTGATATAAAGAAAGCCATCAATAATCAACCCAACAATATGAACCCGCTTTGGTGATCAATTGAAATCGAACATTATGGTCGCAAAACATTTTGCGATCTGCTCTTGAATAAATGATTCAAACTGATCATATTGCCAGATCCTGCCAAGGAGCAAGCTAAATGTGTCGACTTCTTGACTTCTTCCATCACAAGATTAGTGTAAAATTATGACTTATTGGAGGGATATATACTTTTTGCATCGTTCCCCCTAGTAACGGTTTCCATGTTGCAGTTTTCGAGATAGCAGAGATCTTTTATTTGCTCTAATATTCTAGCTTTTTTTATTATTATTAAATACGGCAGTTTCGTATAGATACTCATCAATGAGAATACATTTTTTAATAAGATATTAGTGAAATGATTCATTGCTTTTAAAAACGTGTCAATTGCGATTTTCTTCAAAATGTTACATGATCTGTTTGTTCGAGAGATTTCCAGTGTCCAAGTTGACAAATTGTTTACTATTCACACTCTTTAGGAGTGTATGTGTACCGGAACATTCAAGAACTGGTGATGGTCATATAAGAAAATGCACGTGGTTGGTAAAGAGGGAAGTCTTAAGTTTCCATTCATCTTACACAAATGGAAAGAACAGTTCATCGTAAACATTTCAGTATTTTCCTTTTTTTGAGGCGCTGTTCAAAGAAAATCCACGACTATCTCTACTATGTAATGCGAGAAGTGGTTGTTTATTTTCAGCAATACTTGTGGCACAAGAGTTGAAAATAAAATTTATATTTTAACAGTTTCAGTCACTGTATGAAGCCCTTGGCCACTGCTACTTCAGAACCTTATTACACACAAATACTGTGTGACAATCATTAAGGAACTTAATGTCTGTAATCCCGCCAAATTCGATATTCCTTTCCTGTGGCCTGTACAAAACATCATTTACCTTGAATTCGAACATTTGGAAATTAATTGTGAGGTTTGCTGTAAATGGACGCGTAATGAAATTACTCTGATATCGGAGGAAAATGCATCGAACATACTTTGACATTCGAGAGATATTTAACGAGATTACTCAGATATTCAAGAAACATGCAACAAAATTACTCTAATGTTCGAGTAAGTAAGGAAATTAAGCTGATATTCGAGGGATTAGCCTATGTAAAACTGAGAAAGAGAAACAAAAGCAAAGTATGGCATGCAAATACCATAGTAGAGGTGAATGGCAAAAGAAAATAAGAACAGTGAATGTGAATGAAGAAATGCTAAAAACTGAAATTCCGGAAAGTAAGGAAATGACGAAACAATAAGACAGAAAGTAATGGTACACCAGAGAAAGAACCTGATCAAGCATCAGCATATGAATTTTGTGATGTATACACAAAGAGTTGACTAGATCCAAGGTGACCTTGGTAAATTATGACAAACATTTTGATGAAAGTTCGGGAAAGGCATGTGATACGACTAATTCTGTTGAAGAACCAAAGAAATGAGCATTACAATAACAATGCATGTTCTAATCTAGTATGATAACATACCTTACATGAACAAACAATTATTATAGAGATTAAATGTCCAAAACTGGAGTCAGTTCTTTATGTCTACAAACTTGAATTCGAGCTGAGAAGCTCAAATGTCATCATATAATCTGACCATAATGTTAGGTACGCAGATCAAAATCCGAAAAGGTTATCAACAATAAGAGAACTTCTAGTCGAGCACGCTAAGCAGGCAAAAGACGTACTATATTTATAAAGTTACTAGCTGACCAACCCGGTTCTGTCCGGGAAAACTCTGAATGACAACCGATAATCTCTCTCTCTCTCCCTCTTTCTCCTCCCTAACAACCCCTCTACTCTCTCCCTCTCTCCTCCCTAATACTCCATCTACTCTCTCTCTCTCTTTCCCTCTTTCTCTTCCCTAACAACCACTCTACTCTCTCCCTCTCTCTCTCCTCACTAATACTCCCTGTACTCTCTCTCTCTTTCCCTCTATCTCCTCCCTAACACCCCCTCTACTCTCTCTCTCACTTCCTCTCCCTCTCACTTTCTCTCTCTCATCCTCTCCCTTTCCTGTTAAGATAGTTGCTTTAATTACAGTGCCCAGCATTTCTGACATTTTATATTTCACCCCTTCTCACCCCCCTTTCCTATCAGGGCTGAACTTGGACTTAAAGAGCATCAGGAATGTTACTATTCATCTCAGCGACCTTGAAAAGCATGGATCAGAAACTATCTGCCATTTTTGACATTTTATTTTTCACCCCTTCTCACCTTCCCTTTCTATCAGCGACCTCAAAAACTATAGATTAGACACAGTATTCTTTTCCAGATAGTAAGTCATATGTATACCATGTTTGGTTACAATTGCTCAATGCATTTCAGATTTATGCTGGAACATACACATACATAAATACATCCATTTTTATACATATAGATTAACAGACAAATATTGAATGCTAGAGCAAGGTCATGGAGAAAATGAATAACTTTTTAATAATGAAATCCCAGAAGAAAATTACTTAAAAGATATACAATACTAAATGTAGGAAACTGAGAAACCTCGAATCATTAAATACTCATTACAGATAATGAGGAGCATACTGCAAATTACAAGAACAAAATGAATTCAGCAATGACTATGATATACATATTGTGATAAACAAGAGTCATTGAAACCAAAAATTCCGGAATAAGCAAACGAGGCAGAGATCTTGAGTTCCATGTTTGTTCAAAGTTATAACGTCAGTGAGTTTAGAGTAATACTGAGATCAGTCCACACTACAATGGCACAAATCCTACACACAAGTCAAATGGCAAATAAAGAGAAATAAAAGTAAGGATTAAACAACAACAGGACAATAATTGAACAACAAAGTGTGGCGCCTTGACTACTATGTCAACGAGCACCAAAATTGCTGAAATATGAGAGCAGATTATTTGTGCTAGCTAGATTTTTTATGGTAAAAACTCAATTACATTAAATAATGTCATTTTAAATAAAATCCAGTGGAAACAAATGGACAAATACACATTATTTATATAATTTAAATATTCAAGATCCCATGAACTATATAGCACATGAAATGTTAAATTGTCAGAGCCAAAATGTAACAAATATTACAATGACGTTTGAGTACAACACCTGGGATCATTCAGTAAGCTGTCCCAGTAATTAAAAGATACGATAATATGGATATAATAAAGAATGAAAAACGCGTATTTAATAAAGAAACAGTAATAACATGGCAGATAAAGTCTTCAAGAAAACCATAATCTCATAATTGACAAATGAGAGCCACATGAGGTTCAAAAAGGCCCCCAAAATTAAAATAAAAAACATGAAATTAAACTGTTCCATTAGTTCACCGTTTTATCAGTTGTTGCCATCCAACAACCGTTTGTCCTTCCGATTTGATACTGTGAATGTTTCAGCATTATGTCTCAGCACTGTTGTTGTTGTTGTGGTTCTCCAGACTCTGTTATGCCAGGTAGCCTGCACCGCGCAAGAAGGACACCACGCTTACTGGATCTGACCATAACTGTGTGGTAGTGTGGATGTTGTGTTGTTGTCTAAGGGCTGCCAAGTTAGGGCAATCTACTAGGAGATGTGTAATTGTGTGGGGACTAACTTGGCAGAGTGGACATATGTCTGTTTGGGTGTTGTCTATGTGGTGTTTGTAGGTGTTTAGTGATTGGTGATGACCACAGTGAAGTCGAGTCAGGTGTACTCTCTCCAATCTTGAGAGCTGTGTTTCTGTGCTGCTTATGTTGGGTGGGGGGGTGCCGAGTATTTTGTTGTTGGGAAGGTTATTAAGTGCTTGTCTGGTGAGGTGAGTGTGGATGTGCTTTTTGTTTTGTGTGATGTTTGTGGGTGGTGGTATAGAATTCAAGATATTTGTATAGTGTCTGTGTGGTGTATTCGCTATTTGCCTGTGTGTTGGAGGGTGGTCGTGAAGGTAATAGCATGGGCTGTTTGTGTTGTTTATGACCGATGCCAAGAATTGTGTGCCTCTCATGTCTAAGTGTTGCCTGATGGTGAGAATCTTGGTTTCGGCGTGTAAGTGTTCTATTGGTGTGGATTGTGTACTGCCAAGGATGATTCTAAGAGCTGTGTTTTGTATTATTTGTAGTTTGTTTAGTTGTGTGTTGGATATGGCAGGGTGCCAGGCTGGGCTGGCGTAGTTTATTATGGAGTGGATGTATTGTTTGTATACTGTGATGAGCGCTTCTTTTTGTTGTCCAAATGTTGTGCCTGTTAGTGATCTTAGTGCATTTAGTCTAGGTCTGCATTTCTTGATGATGTTACTGACATGTGGAGCAAATGACATTGAAGTGTTGTATGTGACTCCTAGGATTTTTGTTTCGTGTGTGTGTGTGGAATTGTGGTGTTGTTCAGCGTTGCTGTGGGTCTGTACTGATGTTCTTTGTTGTGACTAGTGAGTAGTGTACTTGTGGATTTTGTTGGTGCTACCTGTAATCTGTTTTGTGTGAGCCAGTTTTCAAGTTGTGTTATGTAAGTCTGTACTTGTGTGGAGCATACGTTTTTGTCTGCATGTATTGATATGATTGTTAGATCGTCTGCATATGAGGAGATGTATATGTCGTTAGGTGGTGTTGGTATGTCATGCATGAATAGGTTAAAAAGTGTTGGGCTTAGGACGGAGCCTTGTGGGACGCCGTTCGGGAAGTTTCTGATTTTGGATGACTCGCCATTGTAGTGTACAAATGCTTGTCTGTCTGTTAAGTAATTGGCGAGCCAGCATTTGGTGTTGTTGTGTAGTGTGGTGTTGTAAACTTTGTTGATGAGAAGTGGTCTAGAGATGGCGTCAAAGGCTTTACTTATGTCTATTGTGATTAGCAGTGTTCTTTGTGGTGGGTGTCTGGAGTTAATGCCATCTTGTATTTTTTGTGTAAGGTTGGTGAGTAGTGTTGTTGTGGAGTGGTGTGGTCTGTAGCCATGTTGAGTGGGTGACAGTGGTATGTGTGATGTGGTTTTGCGTAAGATGAGGCGTTCTACTACTTTTGATGGTGTGCAGAGTAAAGTTATAGGTCTGTATGAAGCTGCTTGTGTGGGTGTTTTGTTTGGTTTTAGAAGTGCTATTATTTTCCCCAGTTTCCAAATGTGTGGTATAATGCAGTGTGTGTATGAATAATTGGCTATGTTTGTCAGTGTTTGTGTGCCATGGGGACCTAGATGTTTTAAATGAATGTTTGAAATGTTATCGATGCCCATGGCTGCAGAGTTTTTAAGTTGTTTAATGATTCTAGCAGTGTCTTCTGTTGTGGCTAGTATTACTGTGTAATCTAATGGGAACTGTTGTTTGCGTCTGTAGATGTGACTGTCTTCTTTGTATTTGCGTAGGTGGCTGATTTTTGCGTAGTGGTTTATTAAGATGTTGGCTTGTTGTTTGCATGAAGGGATCTTGTCAGATGTGGTGATTGAGGCGTGACTTTGAGTGTTCCCACTGTTTGAATTGATGAGACTGTTGATAGTTTTGTGTAGTTTGGATGGGTTGGTTCTGTAGTCTAGTGTACCTTGAAAAGTTTGCCAGTTCTCTGTCTGTTTTTGAGTTAATTTGGTGTTTATTTCTGTGTTTAAATCATGTATGATTTGTTGTGATTTGTGTGTGTGGGGCTGGTGTATTTCTTAAATTGTTTCATTCTGTTATGAGTCTGTTTCTGTCAGGCGTGAACTTTGGGTTGTAGTGTTTTCTGTTGCCTTTAGGAACGTTTCTTTTGTCTGCATTGTTTATTATGTCGTTGAATTGTATTGTTGTGTTGTTTAGTGTCTGTGATGATGTTATGTGTGTGTGGTTTAACTCCTGGAAATGAGCCTCAGTGGTTTCCAAGTACTCATCCCAGGCAGCGAGCTTGTAGTTAGGGATGGTGTGTCTTGTATGTGAGAAAGTGTCATGTGTGGTTCGGAGTGTTATTAAAATAGGAAGGTGGTCTGATGATAGGTCTGTTTGTGTTTTCCATGTCATTGATGGTGCTATGTTGGGTGAGCAAAATGTTATGTCTGGGGAAGTGAGACTAAAGTTGGCTTGGTGTGGTGTGTGTGTGTGCATATCTGTGTTGTTTAGTATGTATAGCTGGTCTAATTGTGTTGAGATGTCTGTGCCTCTTTGTGTGATGTCTTGGTGGGCATACCAGTCTGTGTGTTTGGCACTGAAATCTCCTCCCAGAAGTATATCTGGGAGGGTATTCAACGCCTGCAGTCTAATTGTGAAGTTTGCTGGTAAACCCGGTGAATATTCTGGAGGGATGTATGTGTTGATGATTGTGATTTGTTTATTGTGCCCTATTTTAATATTAAATGCTTGTAGTTCTGTATGTCTGTCTACTTGTGTTAGTGTTCTGATGTGCTGCATTTTTTCAATGTAGGATATGTTATGGTGTATGTATATGTGATAAGGCCTCCGCCATCACCATGTTGTCTGTCTTGTCTGATGGCTGTGTAATTTGGTATGTTGGGTGTTTTATGTGTGTTTTTCAGTTTTGTTTCTTGAATGATGGCTATGTGGATCTTTTGTTTGTGCATGAAATGTTTTAGTTCAATGTGTTTGTTGCGAATGCCGTCAATGTTTAATTGTAAGATGTTTATGTTGCGGCGATTATGTCTAAGTGTGTGAGTGCGTGTATTTAGCGGTGCATTTCTGTGGGCGTTAGGTGAGTGTGTGCTATGGGGTGTTGGGGTTTGTGGGGATGTTTGATTTGTAGGAATGGGTGATGGTGTTCTGGGATTGGAGGAAAGTGTGGTAGATGTGGGAGATGGTGATCTGTGTGGTGTTGGTTGGTTGGTGTTTTGTTGGATAGGAAGTGCTTGTTGTGTATTGTTATTGTTTGTTTCTGTGTATGTGTTACGGCATATGATGCACTTCCAATGTACATTGTAGTCGTTTAGTGTTCTCAGTGTGGTGCACCGAAGGTGTACCCACCCACCACGCAAGTTGCAGTGGACTGATCCACCCCCGGCGCGAGAAGCTGTAACTCGTGTGCTGCAGATGGGACATGTGTAGGGGCCTGGGTTTAATTCTATGTCACCGGCTAGGATTAATTGTAGGGATATAGTAGCCGGGTTACCATATCCCTTCAGAGAAAAACTGGAGATCCAGTTGCGCGGAGCCACCCCGGGCGCGGTACCCTGCGGAGCATTGGGGAGCCACTCTCAGCACTGTGTCCAAATTCAACGGCCTTGGAATCCACGTAACAGCAAGTATGCCACCTAAACCTAAGGGCTCTATGTAGGCCATTTTGATTTTAAATGTAATAATTTGAAATGAAAATAGGATAATTTATCTCATTATGTGTGCAATAATGCTTGCATTGAAAAGCCAGAGTAACGGCAAGTTTCACCTATGTAAGTTCTTCAGCTACTGTTTAGCAACAGCAATGTTCAAACCTTGGTTTCCTAGCATATAAAAAACAGTGCCATTGAAAGCTTCACAAGCTTTGCTCCTGAAATCTAGTTTAGCCAGCAGTTTCAACATCCAGTTGCAAACTTACCCCATTGTCAGTAATTTACCTGTCAATACTTTTTTGCCCACATGCCCAGTTAATTACCAGTTACTAGTTTTCCACCCACATGCCTGGTCAAAAGAGATCAATTTCAAAGAATGAAGTTAGTCCCACTCTGAATTACTGAGTCTAGGAGTGATTGGTAGACCAGCATGGTTTTCACCTCAGTGATTAAGGGACTCAATACAGACATGTCCTATCACGAAAATGAAGGCATTAACAGACTGACTTCAAGTTTTGGAAGCCATTAACAGACTGAATTCAAGTTCTGGTTTCACTCTCCCTCAAAAGCTCATTGCCATCCTCTACTAACTTGGCAGACTCAGCGAGGCAATTGTGCAAAACCCAAGTGATTGATTGATTCAGTGACCTTGCCCACCATTACAAAAACCATTAATTTATTCAACATGGTGCTAAAGTTCTGATTTTGCTCTCCCTCGTGAGACCAAAACCAGGTAGACCTAGCATGTATCTGTATAGGAACCCACAATTTTAACTGGACCCAGTACAGCCATGCTCTTTCCTTACTGAAGCCATCAGCAGATTTTATGTCCTCCCCAAGGACATAAAGACAAACTGCCAGAGTAAAATCTTTGCAATGAAGCAACACACAGGATGTCAAAAAATGAAAAACCAAAAATAAATGCCATCAACCTCTATTCTCAACAACAGAACTATCTGTCTGGTTCTGACGGGCACATAGAATTCTACATCCACAACATTACAAGTTCCACAAAGAATGCAGGCTAAGTGCTAGAGTTTATCCTAGATGCCCTTTTCCCCCAGATCACACTTTGGCTTGATGCTCTGTGCATAGGAATTTCACAAATTCTTGATTACCAAATTCCCCCTAACCACTGGCTCCCCACAACACCTAATGGGCTCTTGACCTGCTAAACACTCTGCACTGGGAACATAACAGCAAGGGCAGCCTGGGGAGAACTAGAGTCACCATTAAATCTCCCAAAATGCAGTGCTGATGAGAAAGCCAAGAAAGTTAACTTTGCAAGAGAAATTGGGCTTTCCCCAATTTAGAGAGCATATTGATGATGGACCTACTGAAAAAGGTGGAGTTGCTGGAGGACTCCAAAACCTTGCAACTTACCATTACAACATCTGTCAAGAGCTGCAACTAGAGAAAAAATGAATAAGGCAGTTACCCAGAAAGTAATGGTGCCCCCCATCACCTCAATAGGCACCCAGTTCACCAAGTTCTACATCTTTGACTAAGACTCCAGCAGGAAGTTCCTCATAGACACAAGCACCTTCAAGTCAATCCTCCCTGTATTGACAGGAGACAGATGCAAGTTCTGCTACTAACCATTGGCCCTACCTAAACAGCCACCCATCCTTTTCTTCAGCAAGTCTCATGGGCCTCAACACCCTCCTACAGGAGTTTCCTGGTGTCCTCAGGCTAGAACTCAAACTGACTCCCGGGATCCAAGGAACATACAGCATATACCACTACATAACAACAACGGGCCCACAGAAAGACTTACCACCAAGAAGAAAGCCTTCAAGGAAATTGAAAACATGAGCCTTTTCCAGAAGGCCTCCAGCCCTTGTGTGACCCTCCAAGGGGCAAAGAATTAACTCTAAATTCAAACTGACGGAGGGATACCTCCACAAGACAATGTCCCAAAAAAAACAGTAATCATTGATCATTGCACACTTCAGGACTTACACCTTCAGCTACTCTACTTTCAACCTCTGTAACTCAGGGGCCATGTTTTAGAAGCTGATGGATAATATTCTTGGTGACATCCCAAAAGATCACTTGAAGCATGTCAGAGCCATCCTCTCCCTATTCCACACTAATGGTTTGGTAGTCCATCCTGACAAATTTATCATCAGAACCTCTACTGTCGAATTTTAGTCATTAAGTCTCTGCAAACAGTGTCTGGCCCCTGCCCTCCAAGTTATCAGCTGTTAAGAAATACTACACTCCAGCTTCTATAAAAGACCTCTAGGAATACATAAGAATGGTAAATTACTAAAATAAATTCCTGCAAACATCACACAAATCATGGTCCCCTTCTATGATGCCCTCAGAGGAAATATCAAGACTAACCTAGGGCCATGCCTAACTAGACACCTTCAAAGTCACTAAGGACAACCTGGCAATCACCATTACACTGGCATTCTCCAATCCATAGGCTAAACTCATGTTAATCATGGATGCTAGAAAAATGCCCCAGGTGCAATACTTGAATAGTCAAAAGAAAGCCCAAATTCCTCAGATTCTTCAGTAGAAAATTAAACCATCTGCAAGGATGTAGAGCACCTTCGACAGGTAACTAAGCATACAATGAAGCACCCAATACTTCAAGAACTTACTCAAGGGCACATCTCATGCCATCCGAATGGACTAACCACTCGTACATGCCCCAACCAAGAACCAAGGTTCATATTTTGCCCACCAACAATGTTAGAGCTCTTCCATTGCCAAATGTGGGTGCACTACATGGCATATCTCCGGAAGGAAAACCCCATGGTAGATGCATTATCCAAAATAGAAATCAAAAGAGTCTGACTGGGAAGAAACTACGAGATTGGTGCCCAACTCCGGGACCCCTAAACCATAGCCTATCATACTCTTTAACAAATCTACATTGGGAAGGTGTCCCCTTTGGCAACTCAGGACATACCATCCACTTTGACACAACCACTGGCTTCCCTTGCCTTCTTGTGCTAGCTGCTCCTCAGAGGAAGGTATTCAACCTCATCTATGGACCCTCCAGTCCCTCTGGGAGGACATCAGCCGAATTTGTAACAAAAAATTTCATTTGGCACGAGGCCAAAAGATGTGAAAATGTGAGCCAAACAACACCTCAAGTACCAGATATGCAAAATAACTCACCACATGGAATTGACATCTGTGAATTTACACAACCCTGATGTCATTTCAGCCACCTCGACATCGACACAGTGGGCCCCCACCCCAAATCTGACAGTTCTAGATACATCATGGCTACAAATTGTTCCACAGGATAGCCAGAAGCAATAACAATGTCAAAGGCAACTTCACATGCCTACATTGAGGCACTCCTCAATGGCTGGGTTAGCTAATTTCTGCTTACATGGCAATACAACCTCCAACAGAGGACCATCCTTTATCTCTAAGATTTTGATCACCCTGACCAAATTAAAAGGGCTAAGAATTGAGAGGCCACCCTTAACTTCAGACGCAGTGGGCCAGAATGGAAGCTACACCTACTGTGGGTTCTCCTCGGCCTCCGCACCTCTTCAAAGGAATAAATCAATGCCTCTCCCATCGAAATGATATTCAGTGAAAAAATCTGTGTGCCAGGCAAGTTCTCCCCCACCTAAAGCCATTATCCAGCCTAAAGAACTCTCAAGACTTCACAAGGTCGTTGGGAGGTACCACCCTAATGTACAAACCTAGCAGACACGAAGCAGTGCTCATTAAGAAGTCTCTTGCCATTCCATGCTCCTATGCAATGATGCCCACAAGCTCCACTAATGGCCCCATACAGGGGCCATTAGTGTTAGGAACAATATTACGATCTCGCCTCTCAAGATCGACAGGTTCTAAACGAAACAAGCAATTGGGCTGTAATGACTGACGAGAGGTGACAAACAAAGGAGGGAGGAGCAGAACAAATACAAAAAAGGTTACCTTAATATTAGTTTATTACAAATTAGTTATATACATATTTACAGTCAAGTCAGGTTCAATTAAACTAAACACAAATGAATGATTCAGTAAAATATAAAAGCCCAGTAAACAAACTGAAAATAAATTAACAAACAACTCTTGGGCAATAACCAGGCAGCATAAACATAACATGAACAGGCAACATAAATATAAAAACTAGCAGCACAAAACATAATACAAAAGCAGTATGATCAATAATACTCGAGCAGCATAATACATATCACACAAACGTTACATTTAAGAGAGTCTACAAAAATAATTCAAAACATTGAATCTGAAAGCAGCAAGTCCATAAATTACATGAATTACAACACTCATAAGGAAAGTTTAAATACGCAAAACAGTACATAAATGGTCAAAAATTAGATAGGCTATCTTAAACAGTCAGCAAAGCAATAACATCACATGAAAAAATACAGTCAGCAAAGCAATAAACATCACATGAAAAATAGAGTTAGCAAAGCAATAAACATCACATGAAAAATACAGCCAGCAAAGCAATAAACAATCACATGAAAAATACGAACAGCCGGAGTTACATAAACATCCACAGACGAAGCTGCAACACAGGAACACTGCAGGACAACAAAGACAGAGCCGATACGGTAACCATCTAGCCCTCAAGCACAGTCCTCCAACTCCAGGCGCCCATGACAGAGTCGACACGACAACCATCATGGCCAAAAACTCTCTCCGCTGCTCTGCTGATGTCCTCCTCCAATAACGATGACCAAGACAGAGCCGACACGGCAACCATCTCGTCCTCAAAAACTCTCTATTGCTCTGCTGCCGGGACCTGACTCGCAGGTAAGGATACCTGCTGCTGCTACCCCAACGGACTCTCTGCTGCCCTCAACCTGACTCGTTGCTGCTACGAACCTGACTGACGAAGTCTGACGCCATCCAACAGACGTCAACTCGCCAGCAAGAAAAACAAACAAAACAAAGGAGGCAACAATCCACCAAGGGAACAATCGGCAAACAATTGTTCCTAACACTAATGGCCCATGGACAAATGGGCTGGGTCTCCATTGGCAGGGGTTATGTTACAGAGGCTTCCAGTCAACATTCTGGGCAACCTCCTGTTCTATACCTCTTACACTGACATCATCATCATCTCCAGGAACACAAAAGATCACCAGAAGCACATCAGATGTAATGTTTGCAAAGCATCAGATCTAAGTACTGTACCATAATTTGTTTATTCTGAATAGATTATTATATCCAGATGAAACTGAAACTGAAATAGTCAGAGACAACTTTGCAGGACACAAACAGATTACCACGTTTCATAATTGTCAACAAATCAAATGCAAATATTTGAGTCATATCCCAAGGTAAGAGACCATTACTTCTAAGAGTGTATAAATTCAGTTTTACTTCATCAGACCAATAATTTTTTCAGCGATTCAGCTTTGCTTGAATTTTGTGTCTATGATAAACAACATTTAAACAATATAAAGCATTAAATATCAATGTCTTTATCCTCGCCAGCCTTCTCTCACTCCTGTTGCCAATGAAGTTTCCTCTGACCATTTCTCCTACTATGACCTGTAATCTCATTTCCAGTCCAGAAGGGAGTGTTTTGTGAGTGCTGAATGTCAGTTATACAATACTATTAAGTACAAAGTTTCCAGAAAAAAAACTTGCTATAAACATTTGTTTCCTTCTCAACCACATGCCAAAACCAGCCTTAAATTTCCTCCATGGGTCACTTGAGTGGGTCTCGCCGAGTGGCTTTAATCAGCCACACTGATGTTGATGAGGTGGCCCTCTCATTTTTCTGTACATGACGACGTTGTGCAAGTTATCAAATACTCAGCACTTGATCCAAGTTTTCTTGATTATGCATCCAGTAATTCTTGATATTTTCTTTTATTCTAATTTAAAGTTAACGAGATCATTCCTCCCCGGCGGCATAGCTATAGTTTCACACATGTAAACTGATTTTCTAATTATCCCGTCACTATCTCTCAACCTTGCACGTTACACTCCCACTAATCATACCAAAAAGGGCCGACCATCAAGATTCTCCTTTCATTTCCTATAAATTTTGGCAATGCATCTGTTCTGTAAAAATTCTCACCATATCTAATTTTTTATCTGACTGTTCATATTCCTCATCCATCTGGTTAAGGTAACAGGTAAATCTGTCAATCCAAGCCTCTATTTTTGCGACTACCTATGCTTTTCAGGAGCCATTTTGTCTAAATAGGAATCAATAATGGAAAGCTCTTGATAATCAGCAAGTCTTTAATTGAAAAGATTACTGTAATAATCATTCTTATAAATCCTTTTAACCCTTTAAGTCTGCCAGGGAGACAGATATGCAAATGCAGTGCTACTATGATTCAATTAAATATAAGTTCAAAAAACACACTTGTGGAATTTATGGTCGAACATTAGAATATGTGCGTTTGTTAAAATATTAATCTAAACATATGATTTTCAGTTTTGTATCTTTTATAATTTGTTTAATTTTTAATTTACTGCCTGGCATCAGCGAATGAGATGGTTAGATTGTCGCATACCAGAATATAAACAAACCCGTCCAAGATGGCGACCGGGGTGGGTAGTAGTCAGTTGGACATTAAAACGCATAAAGAGAAGGCGTGTATTTTTATTACTCCAACTCACGAAGAAAGAAAGGCATAATTAATGTCAAAGGAAGTCGAATTAACGAAGAATACCATGTAAACATAACCACTTTAGAAGGTTATATGGGCCCAGGATATGCCCACAGCATCAAAAACGAGCAAACAATGAACGAAGTGTTGTGAAAGCGGGGGAAAAAACTTTGGAAGTTGAATGACACTGAGCGCTATGACCTACAAGTGCCGTGATGCAATGATATACACAAAATGGCAGGCGAAGACAGAGAAAGAAAAAGGCGAGATTCTGGATGAATCAAATTACTTCCATTGGGCGAATAGAACTAGAGCCGCGCTCACCCAGAAAAGGTGGTGGGAATGTATTGAACCAGGATATGCTGAAGATTAAGACAACTGGACACGACTGCAAATCCATAGAAATAATGATGCACTCAGCTATTTCACACAAAGAGTGGATAATTTGCATCTGGACGACATCACTAAATGGACCAAAGCAAAAGAAGCTAGGGAAATTTGAGAGATGTCCACACAAAAACGGATACATTCCAAACAGAACTGTGTAGGTGCAGAAAAACAAGAAATGTGTATGAGAGAATATATAGCCTATGTAATCATATTGGCCAGAGATGTAAATGCAGCTCTAGAGAAGAAGTGGCTCAATTTGGGGACTCAGTGATAGCTGCGTTTGTGCTTATAGATCTTAAACATTACTGTATTCTAAAGTATCAAATTTTGTTGAAGTCACAGTTCTCAAAAATTTAAGGTTTAATTATCAAAAATGTAAAGTCAGTACTGCTTTTCAAGAAGAGGCAAGATAAACTCGAGGCAAGAAAAGAGAAGGAATCTTCAGTCTATAAAACAAGCTGCATTGGCTTCGTATGGAATATGACGTCTGTAAGGGCGACAAATCGCCTCTCCTCTCTTGTGTTTCTCCCTTCAGATGTACATTAATCACGTCATGTATATTACCTGTCTTTATTTCAGATTCTTTATGTACCTCATCTTATGCATCATTGTATGGCCTTTTCGCCGATATGTATATCTACCTTTTATATGCCATGTAACGAATACTTTACATATTTTTATGCTTGTCAGAAAACAAATTCTGTATGGACGTAGAGGGGGGCCTTGGGTCGCCCGCTACCTTTCCATCCGCTTTTTGTTTTATAAACACCTGTTGAGAATAATAAAGAGTCAGTCTCTCTTTTGACATTTCTCTTGAACCTCACACTGGTGAACCCGGGTCAGGGACAGGTAGCGCGGTTTTGGCCCAGCCATTAACGGACTAATGATGGGGCCGCACCCTACCATCAGAAAGCCTTTAGCGGACTAACTATGGCATAAAGTTTAGGCCTCTGATAGCACCCTCCCTGGCGGAAACTGTGCCATTAATGGAATAAAGATGGCATAACCAAAAGGGCACGTTTTGGCACTTTGTTCAACCTCTCGAACAAATCAGCACCATTAACGGACTCAATACGGTGCATTTTCCCGTGTTTTGGTGCGTGAGAAGTAAAGATGTCAGAAGCAGAACCTCAATGCAAACCCGCGAGCATCATCTGTATGCCTCTCTCTCTCGCCAACAAAGCCAGACACAATCAAACTTCCCCTGTTCTCGTGGCAAAACACGGCATCATGGTTCCGGCATGCAGACACACACTTTCGCATGGAGCGCATCTCAGACGATGCTACCAAATCAGACATAGTCATGATGGCGCTCCCGGAAGAAGTATTCTACAGAATCTCCCCCTGGCTGGACATGCATCCGGACAAAGTCACATACAGAGACTTAAAAAACAAACTGCTGAATTCTTACTCCATGCCCATGTCCGAGAGAGCACAGCGCGCATTCGACCTATTATCCCAGTCCCTCGGAGCTGCATCACCCAGGGAAGCCTGGGATCAGCTGCGGGGCTTGATAACACTCGCAGGCCATGGCAATTTTCCTTCGGCGCCTCCCACAGGAAGTTCAGTGCCAGATAAGGGATGCAGAGAACCTAGACATGGATGCCTTAGTCGACGACACCTAGAAACTATACGAGGCCACCAAGGCTTCAACACATGCCACTGCCCTCGCAGCCGCCACCCTGGGAGCCTGCAACCTGTCAGAGGAAGGCGGCAATGACGACAGAGACATCAACCCCATTTATAAGAAGAGACTGCCACTCAGAGAGCACAGGACATTGTCAAACCCGGCGTGGTGTTTCTACAATAGAAAGTTTGGGACCAACTCCAGAACCTGCAGGCCTCCCTGTTCTTTCACAAAAAACGACAAAGGCGGTCACAAATAACAGCTGTGGCCGCGAAATCCAACTCCCCCCGCCAGCAGGTTTTTTAATCACGGACGAAATTTCCAAACTATGCCTGCTGGTAGATATGGAGGCAATGCAGTTGGTCTTCCCACCATCCAGGGATGGTTTAGAAAACATGCCTGACTCAATACCTGCCCTCATAACAGCAAACAGAACTCCCATCTGCACTTATGGCACGATCACCCAGGCTATCTCAATCCTGGGGCGCAGATACCACTGGCCTTTCGTCATAGCAGATGTTAAGTTCCCCCTACTAGCGCAGACTTCCTAGGGCACCACGGACTTCTAGTTGACGTCACCAGACAACGACTCCTCGACACAGGAACGTGCCACTCCCGTCAGCTCTCCACCGGACCTGGAATGCCCACCATCTGCTCCACAGCCCCCAACAGCTACACGTCCCTCCTACAAGAGTTCCCGGACGTATTCAAGCCAGAACTGCACCAGTCACCTGGGGCTTCAGCAAAGCACAGCATCTTCCACCACATCACCATGACGGGCCCACCAACCCATGCCAAGTTCCGATGACTGTCCCCCCAGAAGTTACAAGACGCCAAACGGGCCTTCGCAGAAATGGAACGCATGGACGTCTGTAAAAAGGCATCAAGCCCGTAGGCGTCTCCCCTCCACATGGTAAAGAAATCCAATGGTTCATGGAGGCCTTGCGGGGACTATCGACACCTGAATTTGGTAACAACAGCAGACCACTACCCCCTCCCTAACATGCAGGACCTGACGGGCGCCCTCCACGGAGCCAAAATTTTCTTCAAGATGGACCTACTGAAGTCGCACTTCCAAGTCCCTGTACATCCTGACTACATCCCAAAAACCGCCATCATCATGCCTTTCGGGAGCTACACATTTTCCTATTCCACTTTCGGTCTCAGGAACGCAAGCGCCACATTCCAGCGCCTGATGGACACCATGTTGGGAGATCTGCCTTTCTGTATCTGCTACGTCAACGACATCCTCATTTTCTCCAGGTCCCCAGAGGAACACCTTCGCCATGTCTGAGCTGTCATGAAACGCCTGCAGGACAGCGGATTAGTTGTCAGCTTCGACAAGTGCATTTTCGGGAAAGAAAAAGTAGACTTCCTAGGCCACGAGATTTCCCCAGCAGGAGCGCACCCCACAGCCTCTAAAGTAAAAGCTATAAAAAATTTCCCGGAACCACAAACCATCAAGGCCCTTCAGGAGTTTCTTGGGGTGATAAACTACTACTGGTGCTTCATTCCAGATATCGCCCACATCATGTACCCCCTGACATCAATCCTGAAGGGGAAACCAAAAACACTAACATGGGAAGCTCCGCAGCAGCAGGCATTCATTCAAACGAAAAGGGCCCTCTCCCGTGCCACCACCTTAACTCATCATAACCCCGTCGCTGCCCTCAGGTTGACAACGGATGACAGCAACATCACCCGCGGTGCAGTGCTCGAGCAGCTGGTGAACGTCACGCCCCAGCCCTTGGCCTTCTTCAGCCACAAGTTTTCGCCAGCTGAGACCTGCTACAGTGCCTTCGACAGAGAGCTGCTGGCTATTTACCAGGCTGTGAGGCACTTCAAGTACCTGCTGGAGGGTACCGAATTCACAATCCTAACAGACCACAAACCCTTGGTTCACGCATTTGCAAAGCAGGGGGACGCGTGGTCTGCAAGGCAACTGCGACACCTGACCGCCATCTCCGAATTCGGTTGCACCATCAACTATGTTCCTGGCAAGAAAAACCCAGTGGCCAACACTGTCAAGAGTAGAAATCAATTCCCTTCACCTCGGCATCAACTACGAAGACCTGGCGAGAGAACAAGCAGTGGACCCAGAGATGGCGGACTACAGGATGGCCGTGGCAGCTCTCAAATGGAAAGACATGCCCTTAGCAAACTCGGACACAACTCTCCTCTGCGACACCAGCACAGGCCACCCACGTCCCCTGGTGCCCACCTCGAGGAGAAAGCAAGAGTTCGACATAGTCCATGGTCTCTCCCATCTATCGGGGCGCACAACAGAGCACCTCATGACTGACGTCTGCTAGTGGGCAAAGAGCTGCATCCCATGCCAGACTAGCAAAACATCCCGGCACACAGAGTCCCGGATCGGCTATTTTCCCCAGCCTCGTTGGCAGTTCGGCCACATCGACATCGACATCGTTGGGCCCCTTCCACAGTCAGGGGGAGCCAGATACCTCCTGACGGTCATAGACCGCTCCACTCACTGGCCCGAAGGGACCCCCATGGATGAAGCATCAACAACATCATGCACAGAGGCACTCCTCTCTAGTTGGATAAGCCGCTTCGGAGTGCCAGACAGCATCCCTACGGACAGGGGTCCTGCCTTCCTGTCAGAGCTCTGGGTCTCCCTGACACGCCTGATGGGTACAACTCTACACAGCACAACTGCATACAACAATGCAGCGAACGGCATGGTCGAGAGGGCGCACCGCTCTCTTAAAGCAGCTCTCATGGCACGCTGCACCGACAAGAGGTGGAAGGAACAGCTGCCCTGGGTCCTGCTGGGTCTCCGCACTGCTCCGAAAGCAAATGGTGATGCCTCCCCTGCTGAGAAAGTCTATTGGGAAATATTGGCTGTCCCCGGAGAATTCTTCCCGCTGTTGGCCGATGGCGCCGACACCCCCCTCCCGAGGTTGAGGGAACTCGCACAAAAGTTCGCGCTCTGCCACAAGACCTTCACCGACAGAACCATCACCTACAGCCCACCCGCCTTACACTCCTGCACCTACGTCTTCGTCAGGGTGGACGCCCGCCCTTAACCAGGCCCTACAGGGGCCCCACCGAGTCATCAAGCGAGCCAGCAAAGCATTCCTCCTTGACATCCACGGGCGGTAGGACTGGATCACCATCGACAGGCTGAAACCCGCATTCCTGTTGGACAGCGAAGTATGCGAAGAAGAAGGAAGGTGCCCCAGAGTCACCACTCAATACCTGCCTGCAGACGCACCCGCTTCCCCACCAAGACAGGGCCCAGGGTGGCCCAGGAAACTCATCCAGCCAACCCCAGGTGTCAGCTCCACCCCGAGCCCACAGTTCTCCAGAAGCAGGGGGCCCACTCCGACTGACCCAGCGCCTCTGTGATTAATACTATTTTATCCAATAATTGCTCCTCTAATTATTGTCTTGTGCAGGGGGAGTATTTGTAAGGGCGACAAATCGCCTCTCCTTTTTTGTGTTTCTCCCTTCAGATGTACATTAATCACGTCATGTATATCACCTGTCTTTATTTCAGATTCTTTATGTACCTCATCTTATGCATCATTGTACGGCCTTTCCGCCGATATGTATATCTACCTTTTATATGCCATGTAACGAATATTGTACGTATTTTTATGCTTGTCAAAAAACACAAATTCTGTATGGACGCAGCGGGGGGCCTCGGGTCGCCTGCTACCTTTCCGTCCGCTTTTTGTTTTATAAACACCTGTCGAGAATAATAAAGAATCAGTCTCTCTTTTGACATTTCTCTTGAACCTCACACAGGAAGCAGAGAATAACTACACTCTCAAAAAATGAAGCAGAGTACGCAACACTTTGTGAAGCAACAAGAGAAGTAGTTCATTTCAGAAAGCTGCTTTGGGAACTTGGATTCAAGAATTTTGTCGACAAACCAACAGAAATAAATGTTGACAATTAGGGTTCCATAGCCTTATCAAATGACACTCCTTGCTCTGAGAGATCAAAGTACATTGACACCCAAACGCACTTTGTACTAGGGCAAATCAACCTGAGAAAAATCAACATCATATGCGTTCCATCAAAGAAGAATTTGGATAATCTCCTTACCAAGATCATCAGCGCAGAGAGGACCCAAGAACTAATCACTAAGTTAGGACTATGTCTGCTGTAAAAGTGCCACTGATTTAGACAATACCTTACTCGTCACTTATACCAAATAATGGTTTTATCATTGTCGAATTTGCAAGTTTCTATTTGCCAATTATTTTGCAATGTTAATTCGTAGTTTACTTATTCTATTACTAATACTCATTGTTTACATATTTTACCCATCATTATTTACTAGTTAAGTGCAGCTATAAACTGTCAGTGTTTGACGTCTAATCAAATCCTTTTATTGCAACATTATATTCTCTTTATCACCTTATTTTGTGTACTTGCATGTCATTTCATGGGAAACTAGACAAAATGCACCATTGTCTGAATGCACCATTAGACTAGACAGAATGCACTACCAGCCTGGCCTAAATGCACCAACCACTTAGTCTGAATGCACCATTTTGTAAACACTGTAGTCTGAATGTACCACACTGCATAAAAATGCGCTTGTTTTCTGGTTGATTCTGGTATCATCAAATTTTTGTCATTCTTACTAGAAACTGGTTAAATCTCAAAAGTTTTTAGCTTGTTAAAAGTAGTTAATAAGTAATTTAAAGAATGGAGAGTCTTATTTCTTTACTAAAGATTTTATATCATTCATCCTTTTTATCATATTTGATATCAATATTTATTTTATTTTATATATTCCAGCTTAGTCTACAGGATATGAATTTTTATGGCAGAAGTCTTAAAGTGTCTTGTTGTTTTGTAATATTCTATTTTTATTCAGAAACGGTTAGGCTTGTAGTTTAAATTAAGAGTAACTACCTACCAACGTAGTAAAGTTTTAAACTTCTCCCTCATAATATAATGTGTTTGTTGGTTTTGTAATATTCTATTTTTATTCAGACTTTTTAAAATAATTCACTTTATCAAAGAAAATAATCCTTCAAAGTTAATATATATAGTTACCTATATAGTTACCCAAAGAACAGGTGTTAAGTGAATTAAGTTGGTGCATTGGGACCATAAGGAATAATACATTTTAACTGGTTAGTTTTAATCTTCTTCTCATATCATAATGTATTTGTTGGTGTTGTAATATTCTTTCTGTATTCAGACTTTGTAAACGATTCACTATATCAAGGGAAATAATCCTGCAAAGTGAATATAGATCCCTATATAGTTCCCCAAAGAGCAAGTGTTATGTGAATTAAGCTAGTGCATTGGGACCACAAAGATGCAAATTAGATGCACTTAATTAGGCTGCATTCAGACTAGTGTTGGTGCATTTAGTCGACCATTTCTGTTCAAATCAATGTACAGGTATTTTGTAATGTCAGTGCAAAATATATATATATTTTTTAATAACTTTTTTCTTCTTAACTCAAGTTATAACGACACTGTTCATCAAGTACAGGTGTGTCTAAACATATGATTCTCTGTTTTCTCTTTAATGATTTGTTTAATTTTAAATTTACCGCCTGGCATCAGCGAACGAGATGGTTAGATCGTCGCATATTTACCAGAATATAAACAAACCCGCCCGAGATGGCCACTGGACCCAAGTAGACAACTGCCAGTTGGACATTAAAACGCACGAAGAGAAAGCGTGATTTTATTACTCCGACTCGCGATGAAAGAAAGGCATAATTAATGTCAAAGGAAGTCGAATTAATGAAGAATACCATAATAACACATAACCACTTCATAAGAGTTAAAGTAATGCATTTGACCTGAAGCGGTTTCTTACTAAGATTCTTAAAAACAAGACGATTTTCATCTGCATGCAGCGATGTGTACGGCCACTAAGAAAATACAAAATATCTTTTAAGAGACACAAAAAGATTTTTAGATTTATCAACTTTTCCTATCCAATGTTGGGCTGGGCAAGCGGCTTAGCCTACTGTAGCCTATATCATAACATTACACAAAAGTATAGAGCAGAGAGAATGATAGACTTATCTTATCAATCATCTTGCTGGTTAAAGACCAGTCACTGATAAGACTTATCCTCAATGCTGCCAATGTTTAATGTTCACGAGGAAAGACTTGTTCTCTAGCTTTCCCTATCGGGAGTAATCCCATTCAAAATCGACGCTCAACAACCTGCTCCTGAAAAATCCATCTGTATGGTACGTGTATTTTGAGAAGAGGAAGTCAGGTTTTGTTTACGTTTGATCGAACATGACATCGAAGTGATATCACAGTTGCAACCCGTGTAACACGATAGTAACCCAGAGTAACGTCACGTATGTAACGTTATGGGGAAAGACAGGAGATATATGGTAAGAAAGTAGAAATAAATGTGTTCTAGGGTAGCCCTAACCCTTTGGGCTATGTTGGTTAATACCAGTGGAAGTTGGGTAACCAATGCAACCTTCGATTTTGCAGAGTCTAGCCTAAGGTATTAGGATGTGCCAGTGAGTAAAATTAGTTGTCCCACCAAAAACTGGGTGGTAGTCTTTGCAGAGTAGGGAGACATGGGATGGTAATTTTGCCTCTAAAGCTTCCTTAGATTGAAAATTACTGTATGCGCTTCAAACCACTGTAAAATTGAGTATTGTGTTATTTGCTAGCCTACTTGAATATTCAGTGTAGTTTTGCAGCCTAAAGTCCTGGGGGGCGAAGCTCCGACCAGCTGAGGGCATGGTGCCCCCAATTCACATTAAGTAGGTAAGTTCTTGTTAGGTCAGAGCACAACATCTAGGCCTGCTGTTCTGTTTCCAATATTCCATGTTACTTGCGGGTGACCAGGGGTGGCGAAGCCCCCTGGCCCAGGTTAAGGCATGTCATCCTATGTCAGGTTAGGAAGGGAAGGTCTGGTTAGGTCAGGGAATGACATCTACAGTAGTCCTGCTGATTTTTAATATTCAGTGATACTTGGGTGGAGGTCTAGGGGGCAAATCCCCCACCCAGCCAGGTCAGGGCATGGCACCCGAAGTTAGTTTAGTAAGGAAAGGTTTTGTTAGATCATAACATGGCATTCTAGGAAAGGTTAGGTTTGGCCCATTTTCATAGTTGGATTTCTCACACCTGCCCATCTCCCTGCCCTAGCCTATATCCACACTCAGAAACAGATGTTACTTTTCCTCTTCCTACTACTTGGGCCTAGATTTCTGTAGCATGATGAATTCTGACAAGCCTATTACTGGCTTAACATCCCTAAAGGAAAGGGTCATTGATAAGGAAAAATGTGAATAGGCTATTCACAAGTATGTCTTATATAAATGTCTATTATATATAATATTAAATGCCCATTTCCACTAGGTTAACCCTACCTATATTGAACATTTTTTGGGGGATCCCAAGGGAAATGGTTTGTATTTGTATAGGGCAGCTGCTAATTTTCATCGCAACTTAATTTTTTGTTGTGTATGAGGTGTTGTTCAGGTAGGTTAAGTTTATCTAATCAGAGGCTTGATTAGAATGTATTTAAAAGAGGTTCAAGATATTGAGGTAGTAGCATGACATCTCTCACTCTAGGACAAGATGGCAAGTAGGCTACTACTCCAGGCAAAAATGCAGAAGATTTGCACACACTATTTTTCTTGGTTGCAGCCTGCTAAAAAGTAGATCAAAGACATAGGGTATTGCAAAAGGAATGTACCCTAACTTAACCTATCCCATGTGCCATGCCCTGATCTGGCTGAGGGGGCCCTGAGTCCTTTATCCCCCAACTTGACATGGTACCTAGTAGAATGACATGTGCACACCTATTCTGCAATACTGTATTACAATACCTAGCCCAGATCTGAGAGATTTTTAATGAGATGAATACCTATAATTTCTGTTGCTTAGGCTAGATTTTTTTTTTTTTGTCATCTTTCGTAATTGCATACATGAACCTTATGCACTTACATATCCTACTACCTCAGACCTTGCTATGAGATAGGCTACTTGCATACAGGATTAGGCACTTACCAACAGGTGTGCCAAGGCGTGGATGAGAGTAGCGACAACCAAAATTATACATCCTAAAATAACTTAAACTCTTCCAACCTACATAACCATGTTGAGAATCCAAATCTCACCAACCCTGGCGACTTTCTATAAAAATTGGTTAGTGGAATACTGACCTGTTAACTAATGGTAAATTAGACTGTAATTTGGTGAAATTGAATAAGAATAATGTAAATCAGAGCAGGGTTTAGCAACTTGCAGCAGGACTTGGTGGGGTTTGGGACACGTATTTCTTGACTCTAGTGAAGTTCTGGAGAATTACTTGATCGTAATTTGTTTCATGAAGTGAAATACATGGATAGAATTTGTGAGTTGGAATGAAAAACAGGGATTCTGAAAGGGAACAGTATTTCATGAATCAGGTAAACGGAAATTGGCGATTTTCGTCGCTAGACAAGCGCCGTAAAACCAGATCCCCGATAACGGAGCCTGCCGATAACCGGGAACTGCCTGTACTTAGCTTTGTAATTACTTGGTAAATATATATAAAACTTTGTTTTGTCATAAAAATGTCATTTTTACCTTGTTTTGATGTTACCTTGTATATGTGAATCTGGTGTATTAGTGTGGCTAATTACAGGCAGTCCCACCGGCGCTAGTAAGTGGAAATCAGCGTATATTGGCGCTGAAAATCACTGATTTTCATCGCTAGACAAGCCCCATAAAACCATATCACCGATAACTGAGCCCACCGATAACCAGGGACTGCCTACACACAATTTAGTTACATTTTTAATGCTGACCTAACATATTTTTGTTATATGACTTGTGTACCCTTCCTGGATCAAGTTACCCTACTGGATAAACATTAAGCCTGGGTCCAAAGTTAAATTTCACTTTTAACCTGTTCAAAGTCTTAAAGTCATTACTACACACCATATGTAGTCCAGTTTGCCTGATTCATGAAATACTTATCCCTTTTTGCCAGTTTTTGGTTTGATTACCTAATTTCCTTAGGTTATATTGTCATTAAGCTATCCATAAACCTGTCCTAAGCCTAGCCTACCACCTTCACTGAGGACAAGATGAACTCAAATTACATTCCACCTAACAGGCTTGTACTAGCTATAGAAAAATTTGGTCTGTCAAGAAGCACAACTTGCTATCTTATTAGCAGAGTGTACTGTACCCAAACTTATCTTGTAAACTATGTCACCTGTATATGCTAGTCAAACCTAGCCCTCTGTATACTCAGAGGTAGGCTACCATGAGTAACTCACTACTATGCTATGCATTTCAAATAGTATCTAGCCTCAGAAGTATTGAAGTAGTAAATTAAAGTTACAATGGTAACATGCATTTCATTTTTAGATTACTGTATAATCTAGTCTTAGAAATTAAAGCAGATGATAAGCCTTCTGTGAGGGTACCCAACATGAAGTGACTCATGCTCTCCTCATGGTTTCATCCCTGAGTAAACAGTTAAGGCTGAACGTAGCAATGAACACACTTGTGTTTGGAAAATAAAAAGGATATTGTGACAGCAAGGCATTGTGGACAAATGATGTATATCTGTTTCTACAAGAATACGAATTTTGTCTTGTACTTAGAATACTATCAGCAAAGGCTGGTCCATTTGCATATGTTTGGTAACAAGGTTGCTACATGGCAGTGGGGGTGAGGGAACTCTCCCTGGCTTACTGAGTAGATATACTGTGCTTGTCTCCACCATGGTTGCAATTGAAGTTGTTTTCTTTGCTTCCATTGGGATGGTGTCCACTTAGAGCCTACCCCTTCCACTCTGCCTGTGGGGGTTATTTGCAGACCAGATGATGACCAAGCACTCACCCTGTGCATGGTGCTGTGATAGGGGAACCTGCTTTTTCCCCCCACTTGCCTTGTTCCCATCTCCCTGGCCCGCCCTCTGACAGGTCAACATTAAGACAACCCCAAGAATCAAAGAAGTGATTGAAGGTGATGGGGCTCTCTTTTGGCTTACTAGGAGAACCTACCTTAATTACCATCCTTGAACATTGGTCTTGGGCCACAAGTTCTTTGCGCAGTCAGTTTTCAAAGACCCCAGCCCTTCAGCTTTGGCTTTCCCTCAAGATTCTGCCTGCCAAACTTCAGCTTTTCCCAGTGTTTCTAATGCTGCTGCTGCAGCTATTCTGGCAGCTCATGTTTCTTTCCTTCGAGGATGTCTCCCTTGTTGTATTATTGGCAGACGTGTGAGGTTTGAGAGGCCCATGCTTGTGGAAGGTTGAAGAATTGTCACCAAACTTCCTGCTTATCCTTACTGCCTTCCTCCTAGAATTGATGTAGGCAAAGGAAAAAGGAACAGAGGCATCCTCCACAAGAAGGCTAAAAAATTCACTCACGGCTGTTGCTCCTCTGCTGGGAATGATTGTGATTCCAGTTCCTATTCACAGGGCCAGGTAATCATGATGGCTGCAGATGGTTCAGTTCATGATTCCATTTTGACTAATCTCTTGCATGCTTCTTTCCATGCACAGTCCTCGGTGCACAACTCAGTCACTTCTAGTCACTTGTGCTCTTCACAGAAGAGGACTGATCTTGGCTCCCCCCCTCATGTTTCTTCAGAAGTACTAAGGATGAGCCTGCACTTTCTGGGACCCCAGTCATCTTAGCCTCAGGGCTGCCAGTGGTCTGCCACAAAATATCCCAGGACGTTGTCATGATTAGTCCTTAGACAACTGAGGGTATGGTTTTGTACAGCTCCAGCTCTGACTACATCAAAGTGTTCACAACCTAGTGCTACCTAGCTCCTGCTATGGTGCTACACCAAACCCTGCATTGTTTGGAGGGTTTACATCTGAAAAGTGTGGACTCCTGCACACCTAATTTAGGTGGCGGTAAGGATGACTGCTTTCAGTCACCTCTGTTGCGTTCAGATTGTGGCTGTGTGTCTGAGACCTGTTACAGGCAATCGTCTTGATCCCCAGAGTAGGGCCAAGTCAGGCTACTGTGTTCCCCTTCAATTTGGTAGAGGACCTAGTTTGCTATGTAATGGATTCTACCAGACCTTATGGTCCTTTATCCACACAGCCCTGGCAGGTCAAACTTAACAGGTATTTTAGCTCATTCGTGAATACAGTGGTCTTTGGAAGGCAACCAGGGTGGCTCCCCAATGCCTGGTGTCCTCGGAGTTCACCCTGGAGTCTGCATCATCCAGATTGGTTGTTCTGGTCCCTGCTTGCTTGGTGTGGATTTGAGGAGGTTGATTCTATAATCTCTTAATCAAAGAATTTCTTTTTGTCAAGTTGTTCCTCCAAGTAGCTTCCCCTACCTATGACATGGCAACAAAAGTAAAATGTCCCAGAGGAGGCTGAAACCTCCCCCCCTTGCAGATGGACCCATCAGTCTGAAGGCAGATGAACAACTTTGGGTTGGAACAGCTTCAGGCAGAGATCTTTCCCTCTGACGTAGGAGCCATGGAGTCTGCCACCTGAGCTGCAGCCCAGGCTAGACTTGTGATTAGACACGATAGCTTTTTTGGGGTTTCTTCAGAGGAGAAGCCACATAGTTCTGAAGATTGTTTGTGTGACTTTCCTCTCACACCAGTCTGCAGACCCGTGGACTAATCTGGTGTTGAAGAGGTGTGATGGAGTTAGAAGCCTCTTTTCAAGGCAGGTTTTGATGGAGTGCTACTAGCTCCATTTTAACAAAATAGTTTCTTGTCTGAAATGTATGGTGGTGAATGGTTGGATGATTGAATATCTGGTATTCTTTCCTTCCTGCTATCTTCTTCCCACTAGCCCAATGCAGGCAAGGTACTCAACAGATCTTCCAACCCCTGCCTTCCATTAGTTGGTAGATGTGACTCCCTCTGTCCTTTTGCTTGGCTGTTAGGGGGTGGGTAGGAAAATTATTGGTAAAGCATAGATATCTTTGTTTTCATGATATGTTACCTACTGAGCTTATCTTCCCTTATGACATGAGAAACCTAAATCATCCTTATTTAACTAGAATGAGGTCACGAGAAGACACTCGGGCACAGGACCCAGTCATCCTTGGCTGATGTACTGGAGACATCCTTCCTTGTTCACTTATGTGGATGGGAAGCTGATATTTCTGGGTGGAAGATCAACACCAGTCATGATCTCGAGGCTGTGCCTCTGCCTAAATAATGAGTTTCCATATGAAAGGTTAGGATTTGTATTCATGTAGCAACAAATCACAAATTTTTAAGAAGACATGCATTTTCTAGATACAGCTCCCTGAGGTTTATCATAATATTACCCCTGACCAAACCCTCAACAGCCCTTCTGCCAAAAAACCCTCAACTGCCCTTCTGCCAAAGGAAAAATTGACACTGCATCTGAGTGAGTGGGTGGTCTCCCCACCCCCTCACTCTCTGCCACCTGTTAACCTTGTTACCAGTCTTCAAAGACTGTCCTAGCTATCACCTAAGGCATTCCATATAAAAGATGTCTGGCTTGTATAGCCTAAAAAAAAATTTTAATTATCATGACATTTTGCAGTATTTTAATTGAACTGATAAAAGCAAGTTCAGTTAGAAAATACGTTGTTTAGTTTTATACAATTTAAATTTATTCTTAAATTATGTTCCACTGATACAAACTTAATCAAGTTTAAATACTGTTTTGTTCATGACACTTACCTGACAGATATATATATAGCTGTATTCTCCGAAAGGGACCGACAGAAATTCAAAAACTTACGACACACGCAGATGGGCCAGGTGGTTAGTACCCATTCCCGCCGCTGGGAGGCGGGTATCAGGAACCATTCCCATTTTCTATTCAGATTTTCTCTGTCGCCGGTACTGTCAACACCTGTTGTCAATACCTCCGCCGTTGGATTTCGTAAACTTTTCCACTGAGTATTCTGATTGTCTTTTGGTTTTTTGACTTTGGCTTTGTGGATAGGCATACGCTTCTTTGGACTGTTTTGATTTTGGTTTTGGCTATTTCTTGAACAAGATGTCTGGTTCTTTCTGCTAGTTTCAGGGTGTGTGTTGTGAAGGAGTGTAAGGTGAGGTTACCGAAAGCTTCGGTAGACCCTCACACAGTATGCATGAGATGTAGAGGGCATGTCTGTATGTTGGATGATCGCTGCAAGGAGTGTGAATCGTTGCCTGATTCTGATTGGAAGGCTTACGATTCTTCCGTTCGCAAGCTAGAGCGTGATCGTGTAAGGAGGTCTTCCTCCAGGAGTGTGTCTGTAGGTGGGAGTCAGGGTATTAATTTATCTCCTGTTAATCCTACTAATGCTTCTCCTTTCCTGTAGAGTCGCCTTCAACCCCAGTGATTGCGTCTGCGGAAGGTAATGCCCTTGCGCAGATTTTAAACTCCATTCGTACTTTGGAGTCTAAGGTGTTGGCGATCGAAAGTGTAGTGATCCCCCAGTGTTGTGGAGGGGCGCCAGATCGGCCCTATAATGCCTCTAGGCCTGGACCTCTGCCAACTCCCAGGACTTAGGGAATGGCCATGTCGAAAGCCGCAAGAGGGTTACGGGACCCCACCGATCTGGCGTCCCTTCGCAGGCCTTGTTGACATCTCCCAGGCTGCCAAGGATCGTGCTCGCACACGGATCCTTGGGATTGCTTCGCCCTCCTCCGAGGCCCTCTCCACTTAAGGGGTCGTGTTCTCGGTTGGACTCTCGTCCGTTCAAGAGGAGCCGCGTTGAAGAGGACGCTTCTTCTCCTCTTTCGTGCTTTGGAATCTTCTCCCGACTGGCTGCGCCGATTTGCTGCCGCAGAAGAGGACCAGGACTTCTTCGAGGAGGACGTTGCGAACGCCCCAGCCGCACCAAGAAGAGAGCTCTTGTCGCCCTTGGTAGAAGGAGGAGGACGTCTCCTTCCCCCTCTTCTTCTCATAAGAGCAGCCCTTCTCCTGAGAGGGCTTCCTCTCCTTCGAAGCGTCTTATCCAGGATATGCAGCGGCAGTTAGCTTCCCTTCTCGCTGCTAAGGAGAAGGAGCCTCGTAGGCGCCGTAAGGATTTGACGCTGCCAGTTAAGAGATCTAAGAGGTCTCCCTCTCCTTCTCTTCGTTCGTCTCTCTCCCCTGCAGTTTCTCGTAGTCGCCCTCATCGTTCATCGGATCATCAGCTCTCCTTGCCCCGTCGTGACGCGCTGGTTGATCAGGACGCTCCTCTTGCAGCTCGGCTTGCCGCTAGTAAGAGTTCGCGCCAAGACGCTCTTCTTGACTCTCCTCCTGCTTCTCGCTCTCGTTTTGACGTTCGGCAGGACGCTCCCCAGGACGCTTCTCTTTATTCCCGATCTCTGCACGACGCTCTTCAGGACTCTCGTCAAGAAGCTCGGCGGGTCGCTCGTCAGGACTCTCGTCAGGACGCTCGGCAGCTTGTGAGACAGGACGCTCTTCAGGACGCTCGGCTGCTTGTGAAGCAGGACGCTCGTCAGGACGCTCGGCAGGATGCTTCTGTACGAGTTGTTCCGGATTTTTCGGCTGCTTCTTCCCACGAGAAGAGGTCTCTGGGCCGAATTGGACCCAAAGGTCTTAGTCTCCCTCTAGCCCCGGAAGACTCTCCTGTCGCTCCTGTCGAAGAGGCTGGTTTGTCTCAGGAGTCGGACTCTGCAGAACAGGAGCAGCCCCCTCTGTCGTCTTTCTCCGACTACTGGGTTTTGGCTAGCATGCTTAAGGAACTTTTTCCAGATAAATTTCAGCCTACTGCTCCTCTTTCCCCTCCTCCGCAGTTAGCTTCCTCGAAGGTGAGGAAATCGCCCGGCTTCCTACAAATGAAGACTTCTCTGGCTACTAGAAAAGCTCTCAAGAGAGTCAACTCTTGGATGGAAGATAGGAAGTCTCAAGGAAAATCTTCCTTCGCTCTACCCCCGTCTAGATTGTGCGGGAAAGCTGGAATGTGGTATGAGACGGGAGAGGAAATTGGCTCAAGAGTTCCTTCTTCCTCTCAAGGCGACTTTGCGAGCCTCGTTGATGCTTCAAGGAGGTCTCTTCTTTCTTCGGCGAAAGTGTCCTGGACTCTTTCTGAGACCGACCACCATCTGAAAGGCCTTTTCAAGTCTATGGAGGTTTTTAACTTTCTGGACTGGTGCTTGGGGGCCTTGGACTTAAGGACTCGTAGTCCAGATTCTATTTCTCTGGGGGAGCTGTCCAGTGTACTGTCTTGCATGGACAAGGCCGTCAGGGATGGCGCAGATGAACTGGCTTCGCATTTTGGTACAACCCTCCTAAAGAAGAGGGCTTTGTACTGCAATTTTGCTGCCAAGTCGGTTTCTCCTGTTCAGAGGGCTGAGTTACTTTTTGCCCCTCTGTCTAGCCATCTCTTCCCCCAGCCGCTTGTCAAGGATCTCGCCTCCAGCCTTAAGGAGAAGGCTACTCAGGATCTCCTTGCTCAGTCTTCCAGACGTCCTAGTGTCCCTTCCACGTCATCGCAAGGACTTCCCTCAAGAGACAGAAGCCCTTTCGTGGGGAGATCTTCCTCCTCTAGACCCTTTTCAGAGGAAGAGGTCTCTCCAGAGGCGGACCCCCTTCTTCCCAAAGGGGCAAGAAGTGACTTTCTCCACCTCCAGACATCAGTAGGAGCCAGGCTTCTCCTGTTTTCGGAAGCCTGGAAAGTAAGAGGGGCGGATTCCTGGTCCCTCAATGTAATCAAGAAAGGTTACAGGATCCCGTTCCTCGAAAACCCCCCCCCTGTCCTCAACTCCCAGAGATCTGTCGCCTTCTTACCGTCCGGAGAAGCAACAGATCCTTTTAGATCTGCTGGAAGAAATGATCGAGAAGAGGGCCATAGAGCGAGTCCTGGATCTGGAGTCTCCAGGTTTTTACAATCGTCTCTTCCTAGTTCCAAAACAGTCAGGGGGGTGGAGACCAGTCCTGGACGTCAGCAGACTGAACAATTTTGTCGTCAAAGAAAAGTTCAAAATGGAAACGCCCCAGTCTGTTATCAATGCGCTGCGACCAGGCGATTGGATGGTCTCTCTTGACCTCCAGCACGCTTATTTTCATGTCCCCATTCATCCTCAGTCGAGAAAGTATTTGAGATTTGTCCTGGGGGGAAGAGTGTACCAGTTCAGAGCTCTCTGTTTCGGACTGAGTACAGCTCCTATGGTGTTCACAGTCCTGATGAGGAACGTTGCCCGGTGGCTTCATCTTGCCGGTATAAGGATCTCGCTCTATCTGGACGACTGGCTCATCCGAGCCACATTGGAACAAAGGTGTCTGGAGGACTTACATTCAACTTTGAAGCTGTCAAAGTCCCTGGGACTTCTTGTGAATTTAGAGAAGTCGCATCTGATCCCCTCTCAGTCCATTCTTTATCTGGGGATTCAGATGGATTCAGCGGTTTTTCGAGCCTTTCCATCCCAGGAACGTCAGCAGCACTGCTTCGTAAAAGTTTCAGCCTTCCTGGGGAAAGAAACATGCTCGGTGAGGGAATAGATGAGTCTGCTGGGGACCATTTCATCACTGGAGAAGTTTGTTTCCCTGGGGAGGTTGCATCTCAGACCCCTACAGTTCTTTCTTGCGGACAACTGGAAGAACAAGGAGGATTTGGAGGAGTCTCTCAGGATCTCTCTCTCTGTCAAGGACCATCTTCGGTGGTGGCTCGATCCCTTAAAGTTGGCAGAAGGGGTCTCTCTCTATCTTCAGAACCCCGACCTAGTGTTGTTTTCCGACGCGTCCATGTCGGGATGGGGAGCAACACTAGGGGGGGAGGAAGTGTCAGGCACCTGGAAAGGGGAACAGGTGTCCTGGCACATAAATCTAAAAGAACTGAAAGCGATTTTCTTGGCTCTTCAGTTCTTCAAGATCAAGTTGCAGGCCGGGTAATTCAAGTCAACTCAGACAACACCACGGCCCTGGCGTACCTCAAGAAACAGGGAGGTACTCATTCTCGGTCCCTGTTCTTGATCGCCAAGAGATCCTGCTGTGGGCACATTCTCGTCGGGTGACAATTCTCACTGCGTTTTGTAGCAGGGGTCGAGAATGTACGCGCGGACCTTCTCAGTTGGCAGCATCAGCTTCTGCCAACAAAATGGACTCTGAACGCGAAGTGTGTCAGGAACTTTGGAAGCTTTGGGGACGTCCCCTGGTGGACATTTTTGCAACTTCAAGGACCACAAGGCTGCCTCTTTACTGCTCTCCCGTTCTCGACCCGGGAGCCCTAGCAATAGATGCCTTTCTCTGGGACTGGAAGGGTCTAGATCTGTATGCCTTTCCCCATTCAAGATTCTGGGGAAGTCGTCAGGAAGTTTGTAGCCTCAGAAGGGACGAGAATGACTTTAATCGCCCCTTTGGCCTTCAGCGGAGTGGTTCCCAGAGGTCATGTCTCTCGTGGTGGATTTTCCAAGAACGCTTCCTTTGAGAACAGATCTTCTCAAACAACCCCACTTCGAGAGGTACCACAAAAACCTTCCCGCTCTGAGTCTGACTGCATACAGACTATCGAGAAGTTGCTCAGAGCGAGAGGTTTTTCTAAACCAGTGGCTAAGGCGATCGCTAACGCCAGGAGAGCCTCTTCCAGCGCAGTGTACCAGTCTAAGTGGGTCATTTTTAGGAAGTGGTGTAAACTTAAGGGAATTTCCTCTACCACAACCTCTCTGTCCCAGATAGCGGACTTCCTTTTTTATTTGAGAAAGGATTTAAAGCTGGCAGTCCCTACCATCAAAGGCTATAGGAGTATGCTGTCAACGGTCTTTAGGCATAGAGGCCTTGACTTATCAGACAATAAAGACCTTCATGATCTTCTTAGGTCTTTTGAGACGTCTAAGGTAGCCTCCCCTAAGTTACCTTCGTGGAATTTAGATGTCGTTCTAAAATTCCTGATGTCCAAGAGATTTGAACCTTTACATTCTGCTTCCTTCAAAGATGTAACCAAGAAAGCTATTTTCCTAACTGCTCTGGCGACGGCGAAGAGAGTTAGTGAACTTCAGCGATCAGCAAGATTATAGGTTTCAGAGGCCCTGATGCTGTCTGTTCTCTGAGCCCTATGTTTCTTGCCAAGAATGAAAACCCGTCTTCCCCTTGGCCCAGGTCCTTCGAAATTAAGGGCTTGACGAACATCACTGGACAAGAACCTGAGAGAACCCTGTGTCCTGTCAGGGCTCTGAAATTTTATTTGCAGAGGACCCAGGATTGTAGAGGTCCTTCTAGCAATCTTTGGTGCTCGGTTAAGAGGCCTGATATACCTCTCTCGAAAAATGCCCTGGCGTTCTTTTTTACGAAGCACCATCATAGACGCCCATTCCAGTGTGCTAGACGAGGATTTGAGAACTTTGAAGGTCAAGGCTCACGAAGTGAGAGCCATTGCTACCTCAGTGGCCTTCCAGAAAACCAGTCTCTCAATGACATTCTGGGTGCCACTTTTTGGCGAAAGCAATTCTGTCTTTGCTTCTCATTATCTCACAGAAGTGAAAACGTCCTATGAGAATTGCTGTGCGCTGGGGCCTTACGTTTCCATAAATACGATCTTGGGAACAGAAAGCGACTCTCATCCTCTCCTTTAGTTTTGTTTTTGTGTGTTTTTTTTAAATATTTTATGTGTTGTTTTTTATGGTTGTTGGGTCTCCACCAGTGGTGGTCGCCCCAGTCCTTAGTTTATGTTAATCTTTATTGACGTAACTAGGCTTGGTCAGGTGGTTGTTTAGTTTGTCGCTTACCCTCAAAGTAAGGTCATATGGTCTAGTCACATTGTGGTCTCGCCCCCGTTGACAGATCATCTAGATTTCACCAGCTTTATAGGTCTCTACCTCGCTGGAGTTCTCTAGTAAAGCAGAAGCAGACTTGGGTGACAGTAATCACGAAGTCAGCAATGCTAACAGGTAAGGAACCAAGGCGTCAATCGCCTACATAGGTTTGTTTCCTAAATCCTATTCTGTCTCTTCCCACCTCCAATGGTGGGATTCAGCTATATATATATCTGTCAGGTAAGTGTCATGAACAAAATGATATTTTTATGATAAAATAAAGTTTGTTCATACTTACCTGGCAGATATATATAATCATAGTACCTGCCCTCCTCCCCTCAGGAGACAGTAGTTCTAGTTTCTAGAAAATCTGAATAGAAAATGGGAATGGTTCCTGATACCCGCCTCCCAGCGGCGGGAATGGGTACTAACCACCTGGCCCATCTGCGTGTGCCGTAAGTTTTTGAATTTCTGTCGGTCCCTTTCGGAGAATACAGCTATATATATATCTGCCAGGTAAGTATGAACAAACTTTATTTTATCATAAAAATATCATATTTGCCAGCATGTTCAATGCAGCAGTGCATTAGAAATACCCCTATTATACAAAGGTAATTTGAAGAAAACTATTTTGATGAAAAAACACATGTTCATATGTGGAACAAGCCTTCAGTCTTAACATTAGGATAAATATTCTGGTGCCAGCTGGAAACCGGTTTAAAAACAATAAAAAATCATATATGTAAGGAATCTGTGGCATCTGTCACCTGATATGCAGACGAGGTGGAAGCGGGTCAGAGATCCAGCTGGAACCTCGAGACACATTCAGTCTTTCTTCAACTGCCATGGAGAGTGGACGTTCGCTTTTGCTCTCCTTTCCCCAAGCCAGTTTTTGTCCTAAGTCTACTGGTTGTGTTGTGTTTTTGGGTGTCTGTGTGTGTTTTGTGGTGTCTTCATGCTTTCCACTAATCAACCTAATGTAATGCGTCCCTTTTGAAAGTATATTAATCTAACCTGCGAGCTTCGCCAGTGTAGATTCCACCTTACTGCTTCTCGTACCTGCTATTGTTGAAGGGAATGTTTTCTTGAAGTATTAATATCTCTCAGAAAGGCGTAATAAAGATGAGTTCTGTAATTTCCTTACTTTTAATAGTGAAATATTACTTATAAGAACTGAGTACAAATTAACATGTTACAGTTGTGTAAACGAAATCACTCGTGTAAAAATAGTTCAACTCAGTCTATTTGGGGAGCACGAAAGCAAGGGGAGACGGAGCACGAAAGCAAGGGGAGACGTACTCTCCCTGGTGGATGTTTTCTCGAATCTGCTTCTCCTCAGCTACCCTCCTGCCTTTCGAACCCCTGGATTTCTTGTTATCAGCAGTCTCCACCTCCTTCCAGTCCTATTGGAAAGATTTATCTGCAAGGCCTCCCCTCAAATAGTTGATTGGGAAGGACTTTTGGGGGGCATTGTTCAATTCTCTCCTTAGAGGACTTGATTGGAAATGATCTTAGGAGAGGGTGTGGAAGACCCCTCCCAAGAATGTTTGATTGGGGAGTGTTGAAGTACATCACTGTCCAGCCCCCAATTTCCTGGAATTTCCATGAAAACGCCTCCTATTGAAGGCGGGGTTATAGACCTGGCTGGCGCTTGCTTTTTGGTGGTGCCGACTCATGGCTTAATTAAGCTAGATTGTGAGGCCACAGTTTCCAAATTTTACGATCGGTTTTATGGCCCTGGGCGCGATGTACTCGCTCACTGTTTTGAGTTTGTGGAAGAAGTTTTCTACTTCAGTCAGCACATCTTAGTTCTCGGCAACAACACAACCTAGGCGTTATCATTGTTTTCTCTGCCTCTCCGTTATTCTCTACATTTCTCTCTCTCTTTCTCTCTATTTTTTCTACTGTTTACATTTCTCTCTCTCTCTCTCTCTCTCTCTCTCTCTCTCTCTCTCTCTCTCTCTCTCTCTCTCTCTCTCTCTAATATCCCTAACACCACTTAACACTAAGAAGCCCTGTGTGCGCCAACGCATGTGTCTTGGTAAAGTAAGTAAGTATAGCTTAGTTTTACCAGACCACTGAGCTGATTAACAGCTCTCCTAGGGCTGGCCCGAAGGATTAGGCTTATTTTATGTGGCTAAGAACCAATTGGTTACTTAGCAACGGGACCTACAGCTTATTGTGGAATCCGAACCACATTATTGCGAGAAATGAATTTCTATCACCAGAAATAAATTCCTCTAACTCTTCATCAGCCGCCCGGGGAATTGAACTCCGGCCCATCGAGTGACAGTCCGCAGCTCTTGGTGCTCAAGGGCTTCCATGTTCCTGCATCCTGGCTTCTTTAGAGATAGACCCCCATTCTTCTTGCAGTAGTGTCCTAATTTTTGTAATATCACCAGTCTATGCCCGGAATGCCGTTCCTGGCCTGTTGTACAGTGGAGGAAGTTCTACAAGAAGAGGGAACACAAAAAAGGAAGTTGGTGAGCCATCTTGGGAGGGATTTCCTCCTCCTCAAATGGATGCTTCTGCCCCACCCCCCCTTCTTCCAGACCTATTCCATCTACTTCATCGTCCACTGATGCCTTTTCTCCTACCTTTTCTTCCATTGATTTGTCCTTGGAAGCATCAGGAGTTGGTCAAGGTGATTTTATGTATCATGCTGGCCCGGCTCTCTTTGGAGGGGATACAGTATTTCCCCTCCAGGGAGAGAAGAGACAGCGCCATCTTGTTTCAGATTCTGATGCGCAAAAGATGTCTCTTTGGGCTTCCTTAGGAGCCTACCCGGGGTACCCTCTCTGGATGGCATGCTGTCGTATTTCGTCTCTTCATGTTTACCAGTGTCGGCTGCCCTGGGAGCTCCCCCCCCCCTTCCTGGCCTACACGTCATTGGTTCTCGTGTGATGCCACCTAATGGGATGCCTTCATCACTAGCTATGCACCATCCTGGGTTGTCTTTACCCACAGCAATTCCATCAGCTCTGGGTCAGACTCCTGCTCCCGTGACGTTACTCCCTGCGTCGTCTCACCGTGACGACAGTATCCGTGATGTCATCTTCTGCAGCTGGCGATCCTTCAGAGGCGTTTGTTCAGACTGTGGTGGACAGATTGGACTCTGTCTTTTGAGAGAGGTATGGCAGTCCTTACTCTGTCTTTCAAGAGAGGTATGGTAGCCTTTCTGTCAAGAAAAGGTGTATGCTTCCATCTTCTTCTTCGTAGTCTTTGTCATCTTTGTCTCCCCCCACTCATGCTTGAGTTAGACGGTGGAGGATTGAAGACTTTGTTGCTTTGCTGTCAGAGAAGCCAAGGACTGTTTCTTCAGCTTCTTCCCACAGATGTGTGTCTCCAATTTGTGTACGTGTACCTAGTTGCGTCCTTGTTCCTGTAGATGGTGTTTATCGCTCTGCAACCCCTCAGAAGTTGGGTTCAGTCATTCATTCTTCTCGTCGTTCCATGCAAGTTCAGTGGAAAGATGATACTGCTCCGATTAAGAAGTCGAAAGTGGTGGACTCCCCCTGTTAGAAGTCCAGTTGTTCTGAGGCCTACAAGATGTTCTCCTTCAAGGATTAGGGTTTTCTCCCCTGATCGTTGCCGCCCACGGATGTTTTCTTAGCCACATCTGTGATGATGGGAACGGATGTTTACCTTACCATGGACTACTTCTAGGACCGTCCATGGATCTGATAGTGGCCATGGTTCTCCGGCTCCCAAGAGGCTGAAACATTCCGTATCTCGTTCACCTAGGAGAACCCATATACGTCGTTCACCTTTGTGAGTCCGTGGACGTGACTCACCAAGGCCTAGGTTTTGTGCTTTGGTTTCTCGTTCTCCTGAAAGGGATCACGTACATCGTTCGTCTTCACGCATCCGTGTACTTGACTCTTCTGGTCTAAGAGCTGATGCACAGCCATGTTCCTACGTTCGTGGGAGTGACTTGTCGGCAAGGGGTAGCCTATGTAAGTCAAGTGGTTGGGATCCCTCTCTTCCATCTACCTCAGGGCGTTAGCCTTATGTGCGTGAAGCAGAGGACAGGAAGAGTCAAGAGTTTCTTGCTTCCTACAGGGATTATTGATCTCACTCGTGAGTTCAGCAGTCTTTCTGAGAGATCTGAGGCTCCTTCTTCAATGACTCCTACGGGCATACAAGTTTTACGTGGACCGAAGAAGGATGTAAGAACTTCTTTTGAGTTACCTTGTTCCGAGCTTGCAACTTCAAACTTACAGCATGTGAATTCTTTGGTTTCGGGACAGGATAATTCTCTGCGTTCCAACAGATCTTTCAAGCTTCTTCCCCCTCCTCTGATTCGTCATAGAAAGTGTTACTCAGCAAGTCACGTACCTCTGTTGAGTAGACAGCTCAACTCTGATGTCATTCACTTGAAGCTTGGGTTAATACTAGACCAGGTTAGGGCTGATGGTCCTTCTTTAACCTTTCAGGAAGCATCTACCTTGGAGTCGACTGCTTCTTCTGCCTTTCAGACTGTCTCATGGCTAGATTTATGGTCTTCAGCAGCAGCTAGGATTTCTTCATCCTGTTCTGCGAGAGTTTCGTTTGAAAGTCCATCTTTCATCAAGTTACTACAATCTGGTGCTAAAGCCGTAACATACCTAGGCCAGTTGAATGCTAATTTATGGGCTAATTTCATACTGATGAGAAGGGATGCAGCCCTCTCTAAAGTAGCTAAATCAGTTAATGAGGACTCTTTGCTATCCTTGTGGAATGTAGATCTCCTAGGATCCCAGCTTCTCCTGCCTATGGAACAACTGGAAGCTGCAATCGTCAGATGTCAGGCCGACACTAATGATCATCTTGTCCAACAGGCAGTGGCTAAGTCTTCATCTCAGTCTCGCCCTTCTGATTCAAGACAGAGTAGGCAGTCTCCTCCCAGGAAGTCTGGAAGACCTGCGGCTTCAACTAAGGTTTCCCAACCGACTCCAGCACCAAGGAAACAGCCTCATCAACGTACCTTTCAATCTTGTCCTTCGAAACCAGGGAGGGGGAGTAGGGGCAAAGACAGGGGAGGACGTTGATAGGTAGGGCGCTCTCCCCACCCGTTGCCACGGGGAGGGGGGGATGCCTGGCCAGCCACTGGGCTATGTGGCAGGTGCACAGAGTGGAACCGTGGGTAGTAGATGTCCTTTGGGTAGGGTATCTACTTCCCTTTGACTTCCCTCCTCCTCTCTCTGATCGACCTCTCCTACACCTGACTTACACCCAAGGCTCTCCGAAGCACTTAGCACTCCGAGAGGAAGTGAGGAAGATGATGGACAAAGGGCAGTGGAAAAGGTAGTTCATTGATCTCCGGGGTTCTACAGTTTAGCTTTCCTGGTACCAAAAGCCATTGGCAATTGGTAACCAGTGACAGATCTCAACATCGTCAGGAAGACAAAGTTCAGAATGGGGACCCTCAGACAATCTTAGCAGCCATAGGGGACACCGACTTCATGTTGACTGTAGACTTGAAGGATACCTACTTTCAGATTCCTATCCACCCTTCGTCCAGGAAGTTCCTCCACTTCAGTCTTGGGGAGCAAGTACTCCAGTTCAAGGTCCTTTGCTTCAGACTGACAACAGCTCCACAAGTGTTCACAAGGCTTTACCCTAGTGTCGACATGGGCTCATGCTCAGGGTATTCACCTGTTGAGATATCTCGACGATTGGTTGGCCTTAGCAAGTTCCCGGGAAATGCTGATTCGGGACAGGGACTGTCTTCTCCAGTTTTGCAGCAAACTAGGTATCATGATAAATCTGGATAAGTCCAATCTTCTTCCCAGCCAGAGGACTCTGTACCTGGGAATGGTGACAGACACAGCCTCGTTGAAAGTTTCCCTTTTGGACCAGAGGATAGAGAGGTTCAGGCCAGTAGCTTGCTCCTTCCTTTCAAAGGAGCAACCAGCTCACCAGTGGCAATAGTTTTGGGCCTCTTGACTTCTCTGGGGAAGCTGGTCCCTCAGGGGCGTCTTCATATTCAGTCCCTGCAGTGGAGACTCAAGGAGTTTTGGTCCCCAGCAGGAGAGACCCCTCAACTCCAGGCCCTCTGTTGGCAGAGGTAAGAGGTGACCTCCTATGGTGGATGGACGACCAGAACTTGATGTGGGAGTTTCTCTTCATTTGCCCCCTCTGGATCGTCTCCTGTTCTTGGACGCATCCTCCGAAGGTTGGGGTGCTCAACTGGAAGAGCTCCTGACTTCGGGGTGTGGAGCTCTCAGGACAAGCAGCTCCACATCAATGTGTTGGAGTTGAAAACTGCTTTCCTGGGTCTCAGGAGTTTTGGGAGAGAGTAGTAGCTCACTCTGTCGTTCTGATGTTGGACAACACTACGGTGGTAGCACGTGAACAACGGGGCTGGTGCCAAGCCAGCTTCATTCGCTGACGGTTAAATTGCACCAGTGGGCAATTGACAACTTGGTGGAGCTCATGGCCTGGTACATTTCGGGCAAGAGGAATGTAGTGGCTGACAAGCTAAGTTGTCAAGGACAAGTTCTAGGTATGGAGTGGTCACATCATCAGGACATAGCGGATAGGCTGTTTCACTTGTGGGGACAACCCATGTTAGACCTCTTTGCTACACAGTTCAGCAGAAAGCTAGAGGCCTAATGTTTGGTGGTCCCGGATCCGTTCGCTGTGGCAGAGGACTCCCTTCAACATCCTTGGGACAACCTGGAAGCTTACGCCTTCCCTCCATTCTGCCTGATCTATCATGTCCTGAACAGAGTGATGAGTTCCAAGAATCTCGGGATGACCCAAGTAGCTCCTTTGTGGCCCCAAGCAGAGTGCTTCCCAGGTCTTCTGTCTCTGCTCTTAGCAGTGCTGAGAGAGATTTCCCCTTGGCGCGATCTTCTCTGCCAACCTCATGTAGAGAGGTACCACCAATTGGTATTGTCTCCCTGTCTCTTTATGGCTGGAGGTTATCCAGTATCTCTTACGAGTGAGAGGTTTTTCTTGCAGAGTGGCAATTCAGATGTCCGACTACCTCAGGAGATCTTCATCGGCCGTGTATCAAAGCAAGTGGGCCATCTACTGTGATTGGTGTTGTTGACGGGGTTTCTCTCCACTCGGAACTTATGGTCAACAGATAGCAGACTTCCTAATCTATCTCAGAACAGAGAAATGCCTTTCTGTTTCTGCTGTCAAGGGCTACAGGGCTGTTTTAGGATTAGTTCTCCATCAGAAAGATGTGGACATCTCTTCATCCTGGGAAATCTCTATGTTTTTCAAGAGCTTTGAGCATTCACGTTCTCATTGGGAACTCAAGCCTCCTACATGGGACCTAACTCTGGTGCTAGGTAGTCTTCCTCAAGCTCCATTCAAGCCAGTGCATCAATCATCAGACAGGGATCTGACTTTGAAAACAGTATTTCTCCTGGCCTTGGCTTCCTCAAAGAGAGTTGGTGAGCTCCATGGTCTAGATTATGATGTTAAGCACACCAGGGGTTGGGGGTCTGTGGCTTTCGAATTTGTCCCGGAATTCGTGTTTTTAAGACTCTCAGTTCACGATGACAGGTTTGCCTTGTTTTCCATGCCTCCTCTTAGGGACGTAGTCAACAGCAATCCTCAGAAGTTACTGCTTTGCCCTGTCAGAGCACTGCGTTGCTATCTGAAATGGACTCATCTCCTAAGACCTAGGTGCCGTAGACTTTTTGTTAGCACAGGCCGAGCTAATAAAGAAGTGTCCAAAAATACTGTTTTGTTTTGGCTGCATGAGGTAATTAGGCGAGCCTATGCCTCATCGTCAAGTTCTGTCTCCAATACTGTGCATGCTAAGGCACATGACATCTCGGGCATTTACAGAGAACTTGTCTGTTCAAAGGATTTTGAATGCAGGTTCTCCGCTTCATCAGACCACTTTCACTTCTACCTGAAGGACATTGCCCACAGGTCCTTGGACACTTTTTCCTTAGTTCCTGTGGTGGCTGCTCAACAAATTGTGTAGCTCATTGAGCGTCCCTGGCAGGACCATTTGTATCTTGCCTAAGGTGATAGTGTGGAAGAGAGAATGAATGAGGTGACTGGTCTCTTTTCTTTCCCTTTTTCCTTTCTTCTCTACCTACGGGCAGTTTTGAAGAAAAAGACACATCATATTCTGGAACTGGCTGGATGCAGGCGAGTGTTGCAGCCATACTGTTACAGCATTTTTATGTTCTGCACAACACACAAATTTGCTTCTCAGTAGCCTGTACTTCTCTCTGCAGCAAGGGGAGTGAGAAGTGGTAACAAACCCGTTATGTGTGGCTGACATGGTTTGTTGCTTGAACAGTTATAGTTCTCATTGACTTTCATATATGCAATGAATCTAACATGCTGCATTGTATTTTTAACTTAGTGGACTGAGTGTTAGGTACCCACTTATCCAACAACTCAGGGGCTTAGGTCTTCTTCCTTACAACTCTAATTTCTAGGAAGAGTGATCAGGTGTGCCAAACCTCCAGTCAGTTCAGGATTCTCATCCCTCCCTCCAAGTGTGAGTCTATCCCAATGTTAAGACCAAAGGTTTGTTCCATGTATGAAATGAGAAATTTTTAATTAATTTCTATTTTTCATAGCAAAAAACCTGAGGTCTTAACATAGACTGCCCACCTCTAGCCACCCCTCTTATGTCTTATCCTTGGTTGGAAAAAAGCCTGAATGCATCATGAGGTCCAGCTGGGTCTCTAACCCACTTCCACCTCATCTGCATATTAGATGCCAGATGCCACAGATTCCTTGCATACATGGTTTTTAATTGTTTTTAAACTGGTTTCCAGCTGGTGCCAGAAGATATATCCTAATGTTAAGACATCAGGTTTGTTAGCTATGAAAAATACAAATTAATTAAAAATTTGTCATTTTATGTAGGTTGTGAACCAAAAATGTTCAGCTGCCTTATTCCTTCATTCTATAGCATAAGTTATGATAACACTGGTAAATTAGAATGTGATCTTGGCATCTCCCCTTCTGGCCCCATGTTCATTGAATGGAATATCTAGACTTTTCACAAGGGAAAGGCCTGGTTTCTGCTCTTTTTAGCACACCGAGTTCAGAGTTACTCCTAAACTCATTTAGGCAAAAAGGCCTGGTGTCTGCTTTTTTTAGCACACCGAGTTCAGAGTTACTCCTAAACTCATTTAGGCAGACTTCAGTTTTAGGTATAGAAGGCTTTATAAAGACTGATATTGGCTTTCTTCCTCTGGGTACCTAGATGCTTTCTCCTCAGGTTTACTTACGGTGGCTGCTCAGCTGTTTTGTAGTTTTCCAAGTTCTCTTCTGACAAAGTGCATGGTTGGGCTCAGGGTGGTGTAGAGACACCTTGGAATCAGGGTCTCTCCCTGTCTTTTGTGCCCTTTTCAGCTGTTGTACAGCCCAGTTCATGTTTGTGTTGCACTGGCAGTATAGGAGATTACAGGAGTTGCACCTTCCCTGCTCATACACATGAGTGGGAATCTAACAATTATGGTCAAGTATCTGGCTGCCCCTTCAGTCTTTCACAGGATGTGACAGGTGTTCAGAACCTTGCATGTTCTTCAAACTTTGGGAACAGTGTCAGTTAATTCTGTGAGACAATTCTCCCACATAAATAGTAATTTTTGTATAAAAGGCAATAGTATGAGTTCTTGTAGGAACAAATGGTCGTTTTTTAAAATTATTTTTATTTTTCCTAACTAGAGCCTTGTATCTTAAAACCATTTCAAGCAACTCCACAAAGTCCATGTTTGCTGAAAGATAAGGGATCAATTAAGGATTAGCGAGTGGTCAGTACATACTGCCACTGTCCTGTCTGCCACCAATTTACCACCTTCTTACCATGCTTCAACGACCATTTCCAGCCAGCACCATGAATACTATATAAATGGTGATGGTTTATATACCTCTTAAAGATATAAATGGTATCTTTCATATTTTATATTTTCTCTTGATATACAAACCTTAAGTATTTCGTCATAATCTCACCTCTAACCAATCCCACATTTGTCCCTGCTACTGGAAAAAAAAAGTGATGCTGACAGTTGGTGTCACATTTGTCTAGAGTTACAAAAGGAAAAAGGGACACCATGATTGGCATCACTGTCCATGTCACATTTACACTTGCTGCCCAACATCACATTTTCTTCGACAATGGACACATACAGTATAATGCCCTTTTGTCCCAGTTATTTAAAGAAAAAGATAAACTGACAGTTGAGTAAATGGGTTGGCCCCCCACCCCTCACCCATTGACACTAGTTAACTAACTTGTTACCACAGATAATGGTCAAACCAATATTCGATGTGAAAGACTTGTTACCACAGATAATGGTCAAACCATTATTCGATGTGAAAGAGTTTAGGCTACATATCTAGATAAACAGCAAATTATCCAGAATTTTAAAATTTTTCCAGACTATGTTTTTCATTTGTTGGGTGCAGTTTTTTGCCTGTAGTAAAACTGCACTGAATAAACTAAACTAGCTGCCCAGTTACTAAACAAACTAAAATTTATGTTTTATGGTTTCACCAAATAAACATTAATGTCATGAAGAATACTTTTGGTAGTTTCAGTAAATCATAAACTTGAGTGTTAATTACTTTGCTCTCCTTACAGGATGTTTCAATTGCAGTAGCAGCTGGGATACTCACCAAGTATGATCCAGCATCTCAACGATATGAATGTGCGGTGTGTTCAAAGATTGGTTTTGGTGATGTCATGCCTCATATGGCAAGTCCACAACATAAGAATTCTGCTGCTTGGGAAATCATACATGCAAAGACCCCAAATGAGGCAATGTTGAGTTTCCTTCCTGAAACTGTCAGAGAGGCAAAGATTAATGATGACATTGAGGCAGTTGACAGGAATGTCTTTTCATACCAATGTAAAATATGTATTGGCAAAAGGCCTTTCAATGGGTTAACTCCACTTGAGTCACACTTGTGTGGCATAGATCATCATAAAAACAAAAGTAAAAGAGCAATGAATATTAGCATGAAACTGAAGTATGATTCATCTCCAGTACCAAATTATTCATCCACACCCAAAAATCATCAGGTTTCAAATCCTGAATCTGTGTCTGCAGGCTATGTACATGAAGGAGGTGCAAAATCAAAACACAATCCATCCTGGCCACCAAAAACATTACCAGATGTAAGCATAAACTGTGTAGTCATTTTTTATATTAAGTATTTCTTTGTTAAGATGTTGAATAGGTACTCTTAAAATGTCTGCTATTCACCAATCATATGAGACAAGGTAAGTAAGAGAATTTTTTTCTTTTTCAAGTTTTAGGAGACTATTAATGAAAATACATGTTTGTTCTCGGGATACATGTTGGTGTTGTCATTTTGATCTTGCAGCTAGTGTGTAACTGCGACATCAGTTAAATGTTTTGTAATGTGTTTCTTGTTTTTTTTTTATAAGTAATTTGGTCTACTGACTGTGAAGTTTTGGGTGATATTAAGGCCTATGGAGTCTCTAAGTCTTGTAAACTTTATCATAAGGCATATTATTATTATTTTATTATTATTATTTAAGTGTAAGGCATCAAATTGCAGTATTTTGAGTATCAGATTTTAAAAGTAAATTTCCATATTGAGTGCTTCATGTTGGTCATTCTCAGGTTGATGGTCTGCAAACAACTTTTTTATATGAAATGCCTATCTAAAGGTGAATGGAACCAAAATTTGCTAAGCTGCAAGTGCTACCTATGCTAGTCTCAGTATACATTAATATCCCCATTAGTGGAGCTATTGGTAGGGACTCTGTTTTTCTGAGAGAATGACAGAGTGATGTAGGATGGAAACAGACCTTTCTAGCAAAACAGATTTGAAGTAAAAAGGATTGAAAAAACACAGCATCAGTCAAGGAAAAGCAAAATCATTTTCAAAGACTTAATGATTGCTGAAAATGGGATGTAGACAAACTTACATTTTGAAAGTTCTACAAGAATAGGGTTGTCAAGGTGAAGGTGACTGATTGATATCAGGGTAATACAGTAATACTGAGAACAGTCAACAACAACCTACATTCAGGTAAATTCTATGGGCAGACCTTGTATTTTCCAAATGCTGTGTCTACATGGAATGGTGTAGCATTAGCTGGAAATAGTCCAGTTAAAAGAAGTTCTTTGTTCTCTAAGGTGAGCATCCAGTCAGTAGAAGCAGCCCTGATATTCACCTCTTCATAAATGGAACTCTTGCCTTAGTTGTTGTTTTGGTAAAAAAATACAGTATTCAGTACTCTCCATCTTGCAACACACACACTGTATGGATAAATTTAGTAAAGAGATTATGTTGTTATGTACTGTATTGTAGTTGTGCTATGTACTTATTGTGAAAGCTAAAATGATGAATGAAGTGGTTTTGCAAGGTTGCTTTAAGCTTCAGTTCTTCTGCCTATTTTGGTGTTACTGTACCTGTATAGACTTTGGGAAGTTATAAACTTTGTCATTAATGCTTGTTTGTGATGAGAGACATTTCCTTCTTGTTACTGGATTAGGGTTTGTTTTTTTTGTCTGCTGCTGATAGTTGTTTCTTGGAAAATGTTGCAAAGAACTCTGCCATGTGTATGTGATTATTTCATATGCATATTTTTTTTGCACATACAGCACTTACAAGACTATTTTCCTTCTGTGTAAGATTATTTTCCTTCTGTGTTATTTTTCATTCTACCAGAAGTTTGCTTCAAAAGTCCCTGACAATTGTACTCTTGAAAAACACACTCAGAGGCAGTTTGGCAGCTTGAGAAAGAATCTGAGTCATTGCACATAACATTGTTTACATGACTTGACTCTGTGTCATCCAAGTGATTTTGGGCGTATCAGCGTCAAATGATCATATGTTTACCGTACAGGACTAATCTCTTTGAGTATCATGTTGAGCTTGTTTCTTAGCATGTTGAACCATTTCCTGAGAAATCTGGAGTAATTCAGTGTGTTGTGAATCTGTCGGTGAATTCTGAGCAATTGTATTTTACTTCTTGAAGTGCATAAATGGATCAGGATTGTACAGTATTTAAGTGTTTAAAGTGTTCCAAACATCTGTATGTATCTTTCAAAGGGGGTTGGTTTGGGGGATTGTTGACAACTTCACCTATTCACCTGAATTGGACATGGATTAGGGCAAATACCAAATGTTCTTAGTAATTATTTTTATCTTTATTTGTTTTTTCTAAGTTACTTCAGTTCTTTTATATTCTATGTTAAATACAGGGTATCCAATCACAATAGGGTCCAAAACAAGCGTTGAATGAGTTACTTGGGGATATACTGTAGGTTAAGGTGACCCTGATTTTTTACATGAAAAATACATTTTACTATATGATATTTTAATTTATGATAAGCCATCACAGGAACCAGGCATGTACACAGAGCTGTCTTTATTGGTAATTTTTTCTTGACATTTCATTCAGCTATAATTGCTACTTCTGTGCATAGTTGGATTAATAATCAATCGCTAATTTCTTTGATATTCTTTGTATTGTTTCTGGAAGAAAATACTTTCTTTGGATAAGGCCAGAATATACTTGAAACAAAGAGCATCCTTAATTCCAGATCATTCAGGCAACTGTCCTTTTGTCAAGCACACACATTGTCAGGCAGGCATTCACTCATTTGGGTATAACACTGGGATAACAAACACCCTTCTGAAGGTGCTAATAGAAGACTAAAAACAAACTTTTGATGGCGTAGCCACTGTGCATCCTCAAAGGAGTTACTCTCAAGGTCCCCCCAGGTCTCCATAAGACAGACCAACCAATCTCAAGTTGCTGGCACAATGATAGAATATAAAGGACTCAAGACAAGAGGGCTCTATCTCTTTGTCTACAACAGCTACCTCAGTTCTCCGTTCATCCTTCATACACTGATGTGACACCAGTGCGTATGTTGGCGATTTGCCCCATTACGGGCAGTCCCCGGTTATCGGCGGGCTCAGTTATCTGCAATCTGGTTTCTTGGTTCTTGTCTAGCGATGAAGACCGGCAATATCTGGTGCCAATTTCCACTTATCGGTGCTGATACATACCTAACAGAGGCGCCGATAACCAAAAATTGACTATTTTCGGCGCTTATCTGCGCCGACAAGTGCCTTGATTCGCCGAAAAAGCGCCGAAAATCGTCAATTTTCGGTTATTGGTGACTTTCACTTATTGTCATGCCGTTGGAACAGAACCCCCCCCCCAATAACCAGGGACTGCCTGTACTCACTTATTCCTTGCAGAATTAACAAGCACCATGACTTTGCTTCCAGATTATTTTCACTGAGATTGTATTTCAGTCACCATGGAAGAATACAACTCAGAAGCATAGCTTTGCTTCCAGATTATTTTCACTGAGATTGTATTTCAGTCACCATGGAAGAATACAACTCAGAAGCATAGGTTTAAGTCCCAGTGAGAAGTTTTAATTCTTTAAAATTTTTAACTGGTAGTGTTACATTCAATAAAGTTGGGAGCCAGTGGGTCTCCCACAAGGTGAGAAGTTAGGATTGGATCAGTAGGTTACACTATAGCATCTTGTTGGTTCGTTCCTGTCTAACAAAGCATTGTTTAACAATAATGCAATTATATTAGACATTGTGGTTATTGAAACTGATCAGCCAGTGACTTTTAACATTGAACGATAGTTTTGGCTGCCCAAAAACATTGATCATGAGTGCTTAACTTCTCACTTATGAAGTGTAGCCATGATAGTTTTCAATCGTGCTTGACTTCCGAGCCTTGGCATTTAGTAAAAGCTGGTTTGTTCATACACAAATACCTGTACAAACCTTTGGTCTTTTCATAGGATTTGTTTGCAGAGTGAGCTGGAACAGCCATTTAACTTTCAGACAAGGTCATTAATTACCGACAGTAGGGGGAAACCCCACCCACTTGTCAGTCTGCACTCCTCTTTGCTTTTGGCCACCGTCACGTGAAGACCTCTCTGCACTTCTCTGCCCGAATGCCGTTTGCTTTCTCTTGTTTTGTTTTTTGTTAATATATTTTTATGTGGACGCTATTTATGATATAACTGCATACCAACCCCTGAATCACTTTAGCCTTTTGAAGAGGAAAACGCTGGGTTAGGCACTGTCCAGGGAAGAATAGACTGTGTATTTGGTTTCTCCTCTTTTTGAGGTTGATCCTCATTTATTATCATTTATTATTGTATATCACACCATGACATGAGTATAATAAATAATCTAGCCCGACTTCTTTTTTCAGGTGTTGTGGAGGCCGAGGGCCTTAGGAGTTATGTGCCTCTCTAGGCCTTTCGGGAGAGCCAAGTGTCTTTCGAACTTAATGATCACTCTTAGGCTCAAGGACTTGCTGGTATCTGCTCTGACCATGCGTGGGACAGGCCACGGTGTCTGCTAGCTGTAGGATTGCTCCTACTTCCTTGGTAACCCCTCATGCAGTATCGGGATTGACTTCCCAGGTACTGTCGTGTACATCATCCCTGAGTGGTGTCCTCCTCTACACTTTGTCGCTGAAGGCACACTTGGCGAATTCAAGAGAAGGTAGTTGATGTTGTCTTCATTTTTTATTTTCGTTGTCAAGTGTGCTGCACCTTCTCCCCCTTCTTCTTCCAAGCTAACAAGCAGAGGAAGAGGAAGGTTGCCTCGTGCTCCTGTTGCCTTGCTCCCAGGTGCAATGGCCACCCGGGGTTCTCCGAAACCTTGGTGCTGTATACCGGTACTTACCTCAGTAACCTGCTTATGTGGACCACCGGTACTGGCCCTGGTACCGGTAGACCGGTACCATGCCTGGTCTCTTGCTAGTGGTACTGTGGTACCTCTGCTCCTGTTGCCAAGTGCATGGGTGCAACTTCTATCCTGCTGGGTAGTGTGATATGACTGCCTTGGTGCAATCTGTTCATGCAGGTGCCCCTGATAGGGAAATTCCACTTACTGTACTCTCAGAATTCCAGGAGGAAATTATGAGCCGTATCAAGGATGTCCTTGCCACTGAGAGTCAGTATATCAGAGACGCTTAACAATATTCGTAAGAGGAAGTTAGGTCAGTCCTGGATACTGAATTAGATGTAATGTGTAAAAAATTTCTCAGCTTTTAAATGAGAGTATAGAGAGGCTGCACAGTCTGCCTGGGCAGAGATTGGTTCTTTCACCAAAAAACTTACGTCATGGGAACAGGGTAATAAAAATCCCAAGCCCTGAAAGAAGTTGAATGGGTTGTCTAACTCCTGTTGAAATCAGAATGAGTATAAATACAGTAGATAACTTACTCATCCCCAGTGTTCTAACAGGTAACAATACTACAGTCAGTTTGGACTATAAAACTTCAAATCAAAATGTAGTACGGGTACCAATATCCGCCCCTGATGATACTGATAACCCTTGGCATAACATCTCAGTGTGTATCCTTTTACTGGGTGAAAAATACCAGCTTAATAAAAGGAAAACTATGGCTGAAGTGAACTTGTAGAATTTCAGGGCAGAGCAGCTTTTCCTAATGCTGAATGGCGCTTGGTCCCTCCTTCAGTAGGAATTCAGAAACCACCAAAGATGGTCATCCTGCCTATGAATATAGCAGAAAAAGCTATGGAAGCAACATTTTTCCAGTTTAATGGAAAATATAGCTCCACAAAAATTTTAGAGAGCCAATACCCTCTCCAGGTGGCTCCTGCCTTTTGTCCTTTCACTTTTAAAAAAACAATCAGTCATGTGAAGGCAGATTTTCAGAATTGTGTGGTGACGGGGAAGCGAGAGTAAATGGCAGAAATAAAGCAATTTGTCTCTGCCATCCAAGTATCTGATAATTTTACAAAGGAATGGGCAACAGTTGTTCTTCCTATTTAGAGGAAAAAAAGCTCCCCTTTGATGTGGCTACCCAGCAATTCGGGACCCCTATGAGTAAAATCTCAGTTGGGACAGCTATGCTAGAAGTAGCTATTAGAAGGCCTCCAGAGTCTTTGAGAACAATGTTCGCTGCTGTAGCCAAAACTTTTATGCAGACCCTATGGGGAGCACTCTATGATTTTCTGGAGTGTCGCACTAAGGTTCGAAAGGAAGCATTGGTGGGTTCCAACATGTCATCCCCTTGTAACCTCCCTATTACGTTCTTTCCCCTTCTGTAGGGACCTTTTTGAAGAGTTGATTGTTGCTCAACTTATGGCATGACCTCAACAACAGAACTGTACAATATATGCTCTTCTTGGAAAAGGGAACCTTGGAAACAATACACTCGAGACTTTCCTCTAAACCAAAGAAGCCTCCAGTCACTCGTAAAGGATCCCTTCAATAACAAAAGAGGAGACAACAGCAGCAGCACCCCTTTCAAAATGGACATAGATGCTCCTACTGGGGAAAAGGGAACTCGACTCCTGGACTGCCTATTAAAGGCAAGTGAAGAGGGAGCCCAGTAGGACTTGCATGGGTGGGGTCATCATCTTCAGCATCACATTCAGTGGAAGTCTTCCTCTTGTGACACAGTATTATCTTCAATGGGCTAGGGTGGAATTGGTCTCACCCTCCCCTCTCTAAAGGGGTTTTCCAAATTCCAGACCCCTCCTTGGAATGATATGTGTAAAAGGCTCTCTTAAAGGGAGGTATAGAGAAAGATGTGTTTGTTTACCACCAAGTATGTCTTCAGTGTCCCCAAGAAGGGTTCCTCTGAGTGAAGGGTGATCCTCAACTTGTCAGGTGTGAACAAACAAATACTGTAAACACATTGTTTGCCATAATTTCCGGATGACTACTTTTACCAAGTACATTTGCTCATTCCACAAGGGGCCTGGACCATCTCTATAGATCTGAAAGACACACTGGCACATTCCTATTGCCATTCTCTTCCTCCTCTCCTGGGGTTTCGGATAGGGAAAGAAACACATTCGAAGCCATGTCTTTTGGGTTAAACGTTGCCCCAAGAAGTTTTTAAAAATTAGCAGCAGTAGTCATCTGGGAACTCAAGAAGGAATTCAACTGGTGGCCTAACCTAGATGACTGGTTAATCTGGGGAGCCACTAAAGAAGAGTGTGTATAAAATCTGACCGTGGCAGTCAACAGACTCCAGTCAAAATGTTTCCTCATAAATTGGAGCAAATCCCGCCTTACATCCAGCAGACATTTTCTGTGGCTGGGATTTTCTTGGGATATTCTTTGCAGCCAGCTGTCTCTTCCCACCAGTACTCAAACCAGAATAAGGAAGGTCCTGAAAAGGTTCCTTGCACAGCCCAGTTTTTCCAGACGACAGTTGGAACTAATTCTGGGTCTTTAACAGTTTGTGTCTGTGGTAGATCCAATCCTCGAACTGCAACTGAAGGATATAAACAAAGTCGGGCTCTCACATGCAAGAAGAGGCTTCATGATCGCCTTCATCTGAGGAGTCAGAGAGTTGGAAAGATACTCCATCTGTGAGCCTGGAAGGGTTCTCTGGCCAAACAGGTTGAGGAAAGATACTCCATCTGTGGGCCTGGAAGGGTTCTCTGGCCAAACAGGTTGAGGAAAGATACTCCATATGCGGGCCTGGAAGGGTTCTCTGGCCAAACAGGTTGAGGAAAGATACTCCATCTGTGGGCCTGGAACGGTTCTCTGGCCAAACAGGTTGACCTCACTGTGCCCATACAATTGGTAATACACACGGATGCCTCCTTGACAGGTTGGGAAGGCCATTGGGAGAACTGTCAGGTAACAAGTTGGCCACCTGTTCTGAGGAATTGCCATGTCAACTTCCTGGAGCTGATGGCTATCTTTCTGTCCCTTAGAAAATGAAACTATCAAAAGGGGCCCACATTTACTTGTTCTAGACAAGATGACTGCAGTGTCTTGCATCAAGAGGCTGGGCTTACACTCAGCCCCTCTCAGTGCAATAATGCTATCTATTCCATGGATGGCCTAAGCAAGGAAGTGGTACAGTGCTTGTCTGCAATTCACCTCACGGGGTCTCTCAATGTAATAGCAGGCTCTCTGTCAAGGAGCACAGCAGCCTCAACCAAGTGGATGTTGGACAAACACTCCTTTCAGTTAATTGACAACATACTTCCACATCCAGAAGTGGACCTATTGCCACTTGCGAGAACCATCAACTTCCAGTGTATGTGTCTCTGAACCTGGACAATCAGGCAATAGCAAGCGATGCATTCTTACAAGATTGGAACAAGTAGAGAACGATATACCTCTTTCTTCCATTGTCTCAGATTTTGAAGGTTTTGAACAAATTACTAGCTTTCAGCAGAACCAGTAGTCCAAAATTGGCTGAATAGCCATTGATTCCTTTTGCTTAAAAAACGGGTGAAGGTATTGATTCCATTACCGTCCACTGTTCTATCCTAGAGAGTAGGAGGGAAAGTCTTGCACACATCCTCCTGAGCTGAGACCTTCATGAGTGGATTTTCCAAGTCTAGTTTACCGTTGAGATTATTCACCCAACATGGCTAGGTACCTAGTGCAATAACTACAAATGTCATCTATCTGACAAAAGCAGTCTGTGTGGAAAATGTGGTTAGATTACCTCTACACTAAAAGCCTAGTTGAAATCTCTGTTGCAACAGTTCTACATCTTTCTTGTACAGGCAGTCCCCGGTTATCAGTGGGGTTCCATTCCAACGGCATGACGATAAGCGAGAATCACTGATAACCGAAAATTGGCTGGTATCGGCACTGATAACTGGAGATTGGCGCCTCTGTTAGGTATGTATCGGGGCCAGTAGCCGATAAGCGGAAATTGGCATATATTGGTGCTGGAAATAGCTAGATAAGTGCCGTAAAACCGGATCGCTGATAACTGTGGACTGCCTGTATATATATTATATGGTGCTTGTCTAACCATCGAGTTAACAGCCAGAAACATCCCAGACAAGAAGAATATTCTGGCAGATTAGGTCTGTCATGGGAGTCAGGCAGTGGGGATGGAGTGGTTCTTACAACCCCAAGTAGTGTAGAAGCTGTTCAGTCTATGGTGGTCCTGCATGACTGACCTTTTTGCAACCAAACTGAACAGAAAATTTTATGTCATGTTTCCCAGTCCTAGACCCATGAACAGTAATGGAGGGCACTTCCATCATCCTTGGGATAATCTGGATGTGTACACCTTTCCACCTTTCAGTCTTCTCTGCAGAATGATCAGCAGTTTTTGTCAGCCCCCGGTTGTTCAAATGACCCTTATCGGCCACACATTGAGTGTTAATGGATCTGCTGACACTCCTGGTCAAGATGCCAAGAAGTTACCCCCTGTGGCTCAGCCTTATGTGTCAACAACACATTTACAGGTATCACCAGCAGTTCAGTCTCTTTGCAAACATGAATCAAGGAAAGCGGGCAATCTCCTGTAATTGGTGTCCTAGACAAAGCTGCTCCCTATTTGGAGTAGCTGTTCTGTGGATCACAGATTTCCTCATCTTCCTTAACTGAGAGAAGCACCTCTTGGTTGCCACAATAAAATGTTATTGATGAGCCTTTTCTCAGGTTTTCAAACTGATGGGATATGGATCTTTCCACATCAGTATCATTATCCATGCTTATGAGAAACTTCGGCACTGTTCCAATCCATTGGACAAAAGTCTAACACTAAATACGGTCTTTTTCTTAGCTTTTTCCTCGGCAAAGAATTAGGAACTCCATGGCCTATCTTGTCTCGTTTGGCACTCGTAAGGGTGGGGATTCGTCTCATTCTCTTTTGTTCCAGTTTGTAGCTAAAATTTAGAACTTTTTGGTTCTGGACAAGAGGTTTTAAAGCTTCTTGATTCCTTCCCTCCAAGACTTTGTTGTTGGAGATCTGGATGAAACGCTGTTGTGCCTGGTCTGCAACCTTAAGTAGTATTTGAAAAGGACCCATTCCTTGAGGCTGGAGTGTAGGAGACTTTTCATTAGTACAGGTAGGCACAAGAAGAAGGTGTCTGGAGAACATCATTTCAATCTGGCTTTGTGAGTTTATCAAGCAAGCCTGTGGTTCCTTTCAGGGTGAGTCTGGCCTCCCTTGCCATTAAAGAGCACAAGTATTTAGGGGTGTGGGGCCTTCTCTTACCTTCAAGAAGAACTTTCTGGTGTTTCAGGTAATGAGGGCAGGCATCTGGCATAGCCAAACAACTTATACCTCATTCTACTTGAGGAATGTCACCCACAAGTTCCTGGACACATTTTCCTTTGGTGGTGGCTGCTCAACAACTTGTGCAGTTACTATGTCGCTACCAGGTACCCCACATCTCATCTGAGTAAATAAGCTTGCTCTGTCCTTGAAAAAAAGAGTGAATGAAGAATGAATGCTTATCCCTTCCTAAGTACATCCAGGCTACAATACATACTGGGATCAAATGAAAATATGGTAAGAACATGACAAGGACCTGTTCTAAATTGTTTAGAATGCATTGCTCTCTGCCCTTTCTCTTTTAACAAGTGGGAAGAAAAACATGGTCGAGCTTTTCTCTGAACCCATCATTTCTGGTTGCCAGAATAAAAGCAACCTACCAATTTGCCAATTCTCAAGGGAGATGTGATTCATCAAAATTGTTTTTTCTTACACGAGTTCCCTACTAATTTTTGGGGACCTCAGGCACAGGGCCCCAGCTCTTTCACTAGAAAGGCAGGAGGCTATAGGAATAATGATTTCCCTTGTTTGCATTTGCAACTGGGATCTCGGCATTTCCAGATGGAATTTAGCTCTCTTTCCTGGGACTACTCCTTCTTAAGGGGTAAATCTGCATGTATTTAAGGCAATTTTTCCATCCACATAGGAGCAAATAAATTTTTTAGACAGTTTTTCCTAGGCATTTCATGTAAGTTGAGTCTACTTCAGCTATCCCACTTTGTCCCTGCAGCTGAAGAAAAGAATGAAGTGGTGATTGTGAGGAGTGAGGGGTTGACCCCCTCCTCCCTGTCATATCCGCCATTTTAACTACCATGTTTACTAAGGTTTAAAGGCCAGTTATGCATATTAATTTTACTGAATGTAAAGAAAAACCAAAAAAGTATTACATTATGTATTGTATATTGTACTCTGCCTACCTGATGGGTGACGTCGATGTGCTTGAAGGGCAGTAGAAGGATGTTTAAGTAAAAGGAAGAGACTACAAAGATGATGTTGAAGGCTGAATTCCCTCTTTCCTTGGATTTATACACTGTGAGAACTAGTCCAGATTGCCCTGAACTCTGTTGCTCTTTTTTTTTTTTTATTAAAAAATCAACTTATGAAAAACAATGAGTATGCATTTCCTTCATTGCCTTGACACTGCGTTTAGATTTGGATCCATTTCCTTGAGAAGTACAAGAGCTTTATCAATGTATGCAAAGGCATTCTCCATCTTGATGGTGAAGCACCATGGTATGATTCTGATGCTTGCTTCACTTCATAATAGTGCTGCTGCTTGTGAAGTTCCATCAACTCCATGTTTGTCACTGGCTGTTTGTCTACCTCAAATAACGATGCAAAACTCTTCTCCTCATAGTCATTTCAGCTCACAGTGCAATATCACCAAGGCCATGGTGACATTAAGCAGTGATCTTTGTTCACATCCTCCTCAGCAAAGCCCTTGAAATCGTGACGAAAGTAAGGGCACAAATTACTTCCAGGCACCATTCAAACCAGGAGCCGAAGTTCAAATGGCACATATATTCAGGAATGCCTTGTAGATGTACCCCTTCCAAAAGTCACAGATTGTCAATTCTTCTTATATACTCAATGCACTTACAGCCTGTCTAGTGTTTGCCAAAGGTTATTAGCACTTGAAGATGGCAGCGATCTGGTCCATAGGTTGAAAGAGATGGTGTTGGGTGGTAAGGAAACAATAATAATGTTTGGGTGAAAATTGACAGGGTTTTGTGGCCAGGAGCAAAGTCCAGTATGTGAAGGATCTTAAAAGGGATGCACTTTTCCTTACAATATTTCTCCACTCCTGGTACAAAGTGATTGAAGAACCATTTCTCAAACTAATGACAGTCACCCAAACCTTGGGATTCGACATCCATAATCCTCATAATCCTTTACTGACATTACCATCATTGTTAGCGTGGAACTCTACAGTATCTACTCCCATGCTATTTGATAGTGGTGTGTATATTACTTTTTATAAGTCATAGCCTCACTTACAAGGTATATCTCTGTTTTTATGACCCATGTTATTCCTGAAAACTCTCAGACTAGTAAGCTGGTAATTCCAGTGGTTCATTTGACTCTAGAGGCCCTGACCATACTTGTAGGACTTATGCACATTCTCCCACCTAAGTAGCCACTTTGGCACCAGTAAAATGATGAATGATACTGTATTGTACAGTAAATGCAAGTTTAAAAAATAAAATTCATATTTTAATACAAACCCATCACTTTACAAATTTTTCAGAGCTGTCCCCCAGACCCCACTCTTAGTAATTCAAACAACACTTGGAATAATATTACTGCCATTGGAGGACACTTTAGAGCTGGATATGCAAATGCCAAGGCTGAAACTTATTCTTCTACTTCTGAGCATGTCTATAAAGTGAGCTAACACATGTTTAAGGGTATCATAATGTATTTTTTTTTATAGATTATAGCCTTACTGTACAACTTTTGTATATTTATTAAAAATTGCAAGCCAGAAATGTATAGAATGGTCTGTCCTAGGACATTTTTAAAGAAATTTATAGTGGTATTTGATTCAGTCATAGGCTCTGCTTAATAAGGAAAGGAAGACCACAATATGTACTTAGAACTGAGAAGGGGATTGTGGTTTACTATGGTAGGAGGATTTATTTTTATAAGGTTATAGTATGCTTCAGTTATAATTCACAGCAATTTAACATTAAAATTTATTATAATTTAGAGAGATTTAACAAAAAAATTTATTATAATTCACAGAGATTTAATATTAATGAAAGTGTATTTCTTCTCCAGTCATTACAACCCCCACCTGTCTGTAGAGGTAATCCAACAGGGGGACTAGTTCTGAGATCCTCACCAACTTCTTATAGCCAAGAAGAATGTTTTCCTCAAGAGGTTGTAGATGCACTGAAGTCCAACATAGTTATTGAAAAAGAAAAAACAGGCAGCTGGACATCTTACTTTTGCAGAGCATGCAATGTTCCTCTTACTGGTCTTAAACCTCTCATGCAGCATTTGGATAGTGTCAAGCATCAAAGAAAAGTGACTGGATCACAGTTGGTAAGAATAAATTAATGTCTAAAGCTTTAGCCTTAACAGTTGTGTGTTACTACACACTTACAAACCCTAATTTGTTAGTACAAAACCATTAATCATAAATAGCCTTATTCCGCTCAGAACACACCCAGATGCACCAACCTTAGAGTTTTAAAAGAAGACAACCCAACGTGCATGTGCCAGGTGACTTTTGTGCCACAAAGCTTGACTACTCTTTATACTGTGCATTTCAGTAGTGCATGGATATGCTGCCCCGACTTTTCAGGACCAGTGTGTGCTTTCTCAGGTTTTGCGTGACACATTCACAGTTAACTGTTTTCCATTGTTCATTCAATTTTGTTATCTTTTGTTCACTTTAGAGTACAGTTGACCCCCAGTATTTGCGGGGTTAGGCGTACCACAACTCCCTGCAAATAGCTAAAGTCCACGAATATTTGACACCCCTCAAAAAGTGCTTTTAACTACCTATTTTGATAGTTGTTCATATGCAGAACAGACCTGGGCCTTAACTTATGGATAAATCTTCTAGTGCCAGCTGGAAACCAGTAAAATAACAAGGAATTGGTGGCAATGAGGTAGGCCGATTGCCCTACTGTAGGTGGCAACCATCAAGTTCCTTTGTGCATGCATCGAAGGAATGATGCCTCAATTTCTTCTTTACCGCCCTCATAGAAGACATGCTTTCGCTTGTCTCTCCGAAGCCAGTGTTTTTTTACTTACTTTGTTTGTGCATGTGTTTGCTTGTGCTTTTGGGTGATTTTGTGTTTTTGTGTGCTGTGTGCTTTTGTGTGATCATGCATCCTCAAGAAACATCCCAGCCTCCAGTTTCTGCCAGGCCTTCCAAACGTCAGAGGATGTGCCCTGGCATTGATGGCTACCCTTGCTCCCATTTTTTGGCATCAGCTGAGACTAATCCCCATCCTACATGTAGCCGGTGTAGAGCTAATGATTGTAGTATCACTAATCCATGCCCTGAGTGTTGTTCTTGGCCTACTGAGCAGTGGAGGGTTTTTGCCATGAAGAGGCAGCATAAGAGGAAGTAGGAGGCTCCATCTTGGAAGGGGTTCCCTCCTTTGATGGGGGCATCACATGCTGATTCTTGTTCTGCCTCCTCTTTGCCACATCCTCCAGTTGCTATGTCTTCTTTGGAAGACTATACCCCTTCCCACTCTTCTGTAGCTTCGCCTATGGAAGTTTTGGGAAAGGGGTCAGGAGACTTCCCTACTAATGCTTCCTCTGCTCTTTTAGGGGGTTATATCTTCCCCCTTACTAGCGGATGCACCTCCATCTTGTTCTGCTCTTTCAGATTCCAGTGCACAGAAGATGGCTGGTCTTTGGTCTTCTCTAGGCTTATAAGGGTTATCAACCTTGGATGGCCTGTTGTCCCATACTTGAATTCACGCAGGCATGGGTCAGCTGCCTTGTCAGTCCCCATCCCAGTGGCTCCCCCTCTCCTGTGCCCAGTTCATCAGTTGTTTTGACTTCACAGCTGACTGCTCTGCTCTTATGCCAGCGTTCGTAGGAAGGATGATTTTGCTCCTGTTTAACCCTCTAACGCCGAGCCTTTATTTACAAAAGTGTCTGCCGTATGCCAGCGGCATTCGGGAGTTAGCGCCGAAGCAGAAAAAAAAGTTTTTTTCAAAAAATCACAGCACGCTTAGTTTTTAAGATTAAGAGTTCATTTTTGGCTCCTTTTTTTTTGTCATTGCCTAAAGTTTAGTATGCAACCATCAGAAATGAAAAAAAATATCATTATCATATATAAATATTGAAATATATGACAGCGCGAAAAAAAAATTTCATAATTGTATACAAATCGCGCTGTGAGCAAAACGGTTAAAGCTAACGAGTTATTTTTTTTTCTTTGTTATTGTACACTAAATTGCAATGATTTTGGTATATAACAAATTGTAAAACGATCAAAGCAACACAGAGAAAATATTATCACAAAATGATGCATGAATTCGTAACGCATGGACGTAAAAAAAAGTTTTTATAAAAAATCCACCATAAATCGAAATATTGTGCTAGAGACTTTCCGTTTGTTGCAAAATGAAGGGAATTGATTGAATATTACTAGACTGTAAGTGTTTTAGCTTACAATTGCAGTTTTCAACCATTTCAGCTGAGTTAAAGTTGACCGAAAGTGGAATTTTTCCTATTTATTGTGATTTATATGAAAATATTTCAAAACTGATAAAAGCTACAACCATGAGTTATTTTTTGTTGTATTCTACATAAACTTGCGCACATTTCCATATAAACTTTAGTAACGACTAAAATAAAACGGTGCAAACATGACGGCAAAGTGACGAAAGAATTTCTGAGATGTTAGGCCGAGTTACTGAGCGAACGTAAGGAAAAAGTTTTTTTTTTTTCAAAAATTCACCATAAATCGAAATATTGTTCCAGAGACTTCCAGTTTGTTGCAAAGTGAAGGTACACGACTGAATATTACTAGAATGTAAGAGTTTTAGCTTACAATTGCGTTTTTCGATCATTTCGGTCGAGTTAAAGTTGACCGAAGGTTGAAATTTTGGCACTTATCATGATTTATATGAAAATATTTCAAAACTGATAAAAGATACAACCATGAGTTATTTTTTGTTGTATTCTATATGAACTTGCGCACATTTCCATATATAAAACTTTATGTAACGACTAAAATAAAACGGTGCAAACATTACGGTAAAGTGACGAAAGAATTTCTGAGATGTTCGGCTGAGTTACCGAGCAGACGTAAGGAAAAAGTTTTTTCAAAAATTCACCATAAATCAAAATATTGTTCCAGAGACTTCCAGTTTGTTGCAAAGTGAAGGTACATGATTGAATATTACTAGAATGTAAGAGTTTTAGCTTACAATTGCGTTTTTCGATCATATCGGTTGAGTTAAAGTTGACCGAAGGTTGAAATTTTGGCACCTATCATGATTTATATGAAAATATTTCAAAACTGATAAAAGATACAACCATGAATTATTTTCTGTTGTATTCTACATGAAATTGCGCACATTTCCATATATAAAACTTTATGAAACGACTAACATAAAACGGTGCAAACATTACGACAAAGTGATGAAAGAATTTCAGAGATGTTCGGCCGAGTTACCACGCACGGACATTAGGAAAAAAATTTATTTTTTTTTTAAATTCACCATAAATCGAAATATTGTGCTAGAGACTTCCAGTTTGTTGCAAAATGAAGGTACATGATTGAATATTACTAGAATGTAAGAGTTTTAGCTTACAATTGCATTTTTCGACCATTTCGGTCGAGTTAAAGTTGACCGAACGTTGAAATTTTGGCACTTATCGTGATTTACAGTGAACCCTCGCTACTTCGCGGTTCGACTATCGCGGATTCACGACTTCGCGGATTTTTTCCATTACGTGTGTATATTATAAGAGAAAATATATGGCGGATTTTCTGGAAATTTCAAAAATAGTCGCGATATATGAAGACCCAAATATTTCATTAATTCCATTAATAATTATTAATATCTGCTAGTACACTGTTGGTTCATTGCATTATGACATATAATTCAGTACAAAATGAAATTAAACAAAAAGAGAATGTGATCATACGATAATTCATTATAGTACTAGTAAAATTAAACTGAACATGAAACGCTAATCAGATGCAGTCTGACATTGTCATATTTGAATGGTGTAAGGCTGCTGATGGCTACATATATACTAATTATAAAATACAAATGTAATGAATGTGCATCTTTTCCATGAATCTTTTGTACTGCATCCAATAATATTGTTTGTTGCAAAAATCACATCTCGAATAAACCTATACTACTAAAACAAAAAAGCATAAAATAGCGTAAAGTATATTTGAATTTGAAACTAGCATGTAAGATGGGCTGTGATTGGTTCCATTGGTGATAGATGACGAATCAGCTCCCAAGTTTTGTAATCTCGCCTGTGATTGGTGTTTTGACCGTTTCTCCGACTCGCAGCAGCTTCCCTTGTCTCTGACCCGCAGCATCTTCTCGGCCACTTCGTTTTCCGCTCTCTCGGTAGATAGATGCTGTTTACATTACCAGTGCTGTGCGTGACAGTGTGTGTTTGAAGTTGAACTTTTTTAACTTTGTTTAACCCCTACAATGGCTCCCAAGCGTTCTGCTTCTGCTAAGGCTGGTACTGAGCCTAAACGCCAACGGAAAATGATGACGATTGCTGAGAAGGTGACACTTCGATATGTTGAAGGAAGGGAGAAGTTACGCGGCGTGGCCCGCCATTTTGGAGTGAACGAATCCACCGTCGCTACATTAAGAAGGATGAGGCGAAGATTAGGAAGATGGCTGCCATCACCTTTAGCAAGTCAGCAAAGTGAGTTGTTACGGCTCGTAATAAAACGATCGTCCGTATGGAAGGTGCTTTGTCAATCTGGATTGCCGACTGCCAGAAGAAGAAAATAGCCTTGGATACGAACACCATCCGAACCAAGGCTTTGAGGTTGTATGAGAATTTTGCGGCAAAGGAACCTCAAGGTGATGGCGACCACGCTGAAGAAGAAGAGGAAGACGACGAAGATGATGTAGATGAACCTCAAGCAGGGACATCCACTGATTCCCAGCCTCAAACACGACATTTTACCGCCAGCAAAGGATGGTTCGCCAAGTTTCAGAAACGCTTCAGCCTGAAAAACGTTTCCCTGCATGGCGAGGCTGCTTCCGCTGACACGGTCGCTGCTGAAACTTACGCGAATGAGATGTTCAAGAATATTATCGCTGAAGGTGGATACAAGCCCGAACAAGTCTTTAATATGGACGAGACGGGTTTGTTTTGGAAGAGAATGCCATCGCGAACTTTCCTGTTCAAAGAAGAAGCCAAAGCCTCTGGCTTTAAAGCATTCAAAGATTGTGTTACCCTCGTGATGTGTGGCAATGCTGCGGGATTTTTGCTAAAGCCAGGGCTTATTTATAAGTCGAAAAACCCTCGTGCTTTGAAAAATAAAAATAAGAATCTCCTTCCCGTGTATTGGATGCATAATCCAAAAGCATGGATTACGAAGATGCTGACCTCCAACTGGTTCCACCAGTGTTTTATCCCACAAGTCAGTAAATATCTCTTAGAGAAGGGCTTGCCATTTAAGATCCTTCTCCTGTTGGATAACGCTGGTGGACACGCCGACTGATCTTTCGCATTAGGGCATTCAGGTTGAGTTCCTGCCACCCAACACAACGCCCTTAATTCAACCGATGGACCAGGGGTTATGAGGGCGTTCAAGGCCCTCTACACGAAGAATACCTTGGCGGACCTCGTTGCGTGTGTGGATGCCGCCCAAGAAGATGAGGATGAAACATTCAATTTGAAGGCGTACTGGCGGCAGTACACAATTGCCACGTGCCTTCAGAACATCCAGAAGGCACTGCAAGAAATGAAACTTGTTACCGTTAACGCGAGCTGGAGGAAGTTGTGGTCCGAGATTGTTTACGACGACGAGGGATTTATGCCTGCTGAGATTCAACACTCTGCAGTACGGAAATCTGTGCAGTTGGCTGCGATAATTGGAGGTGACTGGTTTGGCGACATGACGACGGAAGATGTTGACGAGTTGTTGGACTGCCATTCCCAGCCGCTAACTGACGCAGACCTCGAAGACCTGACAAAATCAGCCAGTGAGGAAGAAAATGAACCACAGGAAGAGACCCAAGAAGTTGTCGAAGAAACAGGCTTAACATTAGAACGGCTTGCCAAGCTCTGCAACCTAGCAAAGGAGCTGAAAGAATTGTCACAAGAATGGGACGAGGATATGGTTCGTTCTCTGCAGTTCTGCAACAAAATCAATGAAGACATGACTCCCTACAGGATGCTCTTCGATCGAAAAAAGAAGCAGCGGCAGCAACTTCCGATCACAATGTTCTTCCAGCCTCGCAAAAAAGAGCCAGTTCCTCCTGCTACTATGCCTTCGGAAGAAATTGAAGAAGTGTCCCAGGAAGAAGTTGAAGAGGTGTCCCAGGAAAAGACACCTCAGTCTGAAGAGACGTAAAATACAATCATTGGCTGCACAGTAGAAGACATCATCAGCTTCATCATCATCATTTCTACTGTGCAGCAAATTCATCGCCATCATCATTCAAGTTTTTCTTCAACTTCTTTCATGGTGGGTACAGTAACAATCTTTATTTCTTTATATACTTTAATATTCTAACATTTTAATATTAGTGCCTGTTTTAGATTAGGTACTGTACATGCATTAAGTGTTCTGTACATTAAAGGGTGGTTTGTTAACAGTACATACGAGGAGGGCTTTATTGTAATTTCCAACTCTATCGTGGGAGTAAAATACTGTACAATTGTACAGTACGCACTATAACAATCTTTCTATTTTTTTATGTTCACTTACTGTTTTATTGCTTATCATTTGTGCCTGTGTACTGTATGTACGTATTGTAGATATCTGTACATTACTGTAAAGGGTGGTTTGTTAACAGTACTATGTAAAGGGAGGGTTTTAAAAGTCTGAATACATGTTAAATAAATACTGTAAATATGGTGTCCCTACTTCGCGGATTTTCAGCTATCGCAGCCAGTTCTGGAACCTATCTACCGCGATAAACGAGGGTTCACTGTATATGGAAATATTTCAAAACTGATAAAAGATACAACCATGAGTTATTTTTTCTGTTGTATTCTACATGAAATTGCGCACATTTCCATATATAAACTTTATGTAACGACTAATATAAACTGGTGCAAACATTACAACAAAGTGACGAAAGAATTTCTGAGATGTTCGGCAGAGTTACCGAGCGCGGACGTAAGGGAAAAGTTTTTTCAAAAATTCACCATAAATCGAAATATTGTGCTAGAGACTTCCAAGTTGTTGCAAAATGAAGGTACATGACTGAATATTACTAGAATGTAAGAGTTTTAGCTTACAATTGCGTTTTTCGACCATTTCGGTCGAGTTAAAGTTGACCGAAAGTTTAAATTTTGGCACTTATCGTGATTTATATGGAAATATTTCAAAACTGATAGAAGCTACAACCATGAGTTATTTTCTGTTGTATTCTACATGAAATTGCGCACATTTCCATATATAAAATTTTATGTAACGACTAATATAAACTGGTGCAAACATTACGACAAAATTACGAAAGAATTTCTGAAATTTTCGGCCGAGTTACCATGTGGATGTAAGGAAAAAGTTTTTTCAAAAATTCACCATAAATCGAAATATTTTGCTAGACTTCCAGTTTGTTGCAAAATGAAGGTAAATGATTGAATATTACTAGAATGTAAGAGTTTTAGCTTACAATTGCGTTTTTCGACCATTTCTGTCGAGTTAAAATTGACCGAAGGTTGAAATTTTTTTGTAGTCGACGTACAGTACGTCCACTCGGCACCCAACAGACAATTTTAGTCGACGTACGATACGTCCAGTCGGCGTTTAAGGGTTAAAAGGCTTGTCCTGCTGTTCCTGTCCATGAAGAGGACTCCTCTGGTACATGTCCGCATCCCCTTCACCCTCCTTCACCACATTATCTTTCATGTCCATGTTCTCCTAAGGATGTCCAGAGCTCATGTTCTGGGATTCGGCGTTCCAGGAGCCCTGTCGTCCGTCCTAGACGTTCCTCGTGTTCTCCTGATGAGACCCATAGTAAGCGCTCCTGCTCCCACCTTCAGGTGGTTGGGCATGCTCGTGTGGAAGATCACGACTGCAGACTCGCCTATTTGCGGATTTCTCTGTGGAACATAATTACGCATTATTTGCTGAAAATTCACCCATTCAGGGTATTTTTCACTGAGAAATATTCACTAATTACTGTATTTTTATCTCATTTTCAGGACTAAATGCACTTTTTGTGATAAAATGATTAAAACACTCAGGTAGTGTCGAGTTAGATAATTTGCATTACGATAATTCGATTTTGCAGTGGGGTAAGCAATTAATACCGATACGGCAATGTTTATAAAATATTTTTAAATTTCGCATGGGCACAGGCAGCAGCGTACAATCAGGCAGCAAGAGAGACCAAATTACAATAGACCAGCTTATTTTCCTCCATCTCTTTATCCCATCTTCTAGTTAAAAAAGTAGAAGAGAATAAAAGTATTGTTAATAATGTTACAGTATACTCTTGCGTAAATGCATACAGCCATAAACAACCAAACGAAAAACTGTTGTTTTGCTTATCACCGAATCGGTTAACAACAGCTGTTTTGCTTGTATTTCAACCATCGTATGGCAATAAACAATTACCATAGTTATACAGGGGGGATGCGTCCCACACCCCCCCGCAAATAAGTCAAATCCGCGAATGCTTAAAACCCCTCAAAAAACACTTAGAACTGCCTATTTTGATAGCTTAAACCAAGAAAAACCCTGTAAAAATGCTTATACTTGAGTATTTTAATAGTTTTATCACAGAGTGCATTTATCCATGAAAATTATATGAAAATACAGTAATTAGTGAATATTTCTCAGTGAAAAATACCGCGAATGGGCGAATTTTCTGCAAGTGATGGCTAGATATGTTCCACAGAGAAACCCGCAAATGAGAACGCGAATACGGGGGGTTTACTGTAGTACAAATGTTAAGTAGAATAGGACTGATATATTTTTACATTATACCCATATTCGGTATGGATAAAATATCGCAAGGAAATATACTGTACTGCTAAATTTAAGCTGCAAGTTGTAGCTGAAGCTGAGAAAACAATGTTCAAGCTGCTAATGACTATAAATTATCGTGCATCGGCCGTAATTAAAATTGGAGAGAAAGTATTCTAATCAAAACTACTGGCATGAAAGAACACATTACTGTACAGTACTGCTATTTGTACGCCGATAAACGATAAATACGTAAAGCTCGTATCATGATGAAATCAATTGAAAAAAAGCGAACGGAATCTATATTTATTTTACACAAAACAAACTCCCCCAAATGGCCAACATCATCTATTAACAAAAAAAATAGCTAAATTAATTTTATGAGACGTATTTAAGTTATATTTCGACTTAAAAACACTTTGTATAACGAAAAATAACCTTGCCCCATATAAATAAAGTATCTAGAGATTCACTTATGCTAACTAGAAGCAAGAAAAGCGCTCTGAACTGAGTTAAATACGCCAAAATAAACTTAACATGTAATCGATTTCCAAACCAAAACAATGATTGCTATGATCGCAATTTACAATACAAAAGCAATATAAGAATATATACAGTATTATTGGATACAGTGAATTAAGCCATTACATTTTAAAAGATCCATGGACATGATGCATATTTGTTATGTTGATGTTTGTATAATATGATATGTGAATATAGAGTACAGTATAATGTAGGTTAGGCTACCGTATATGTATACTATATACCGTGTGTAGGGTAAGCTAATTCTTGTTTGTTATTCAATTTCTCTTTGTACTGAATTATCATAAGTCACTCTGCATGAACCTCCAGAATTAGCTGATCCCTCCCCTTCCCCCCTCTCCCCTCCCCTCTCCCCACTTTCCTCCCTCCCCTACCCTTCCCTCATCCTTCCTCCGCCCCCTACCCTCCCATTTCCCTTTTTCCTCACGTTCCTATTCACCCTCCCCTTCTCCCTTCCCTCCCTTCCCCCTTCCCTTACCCTCCCCCATAAACAGATATGAGTTTCATTAACTACAATCATAAATCGATTACGTTTGTGTCAAAACTAAAAAGTATAAAATAAAAAATAAAAAAATTTGTTTAAACATGCTTTTATTAATGCACTAAAAAGTAAAAAATAATATTTTGAGGCACATCAGGATTTTCTCACAATTAATCATGTCTACGAAATAAAAGAGTGGGCCCCAAACATGGAAGGAAATGCTACAAGAAGTAAAAATATATATATTTCTTTTCTTGTAGCATTTCCTTCCATGTTTGGGGCCCACGCTTTTATTTTTGTAAACTGATTAATTGTAAGAAAATCCTGGTGTGCCTCAAAATATTTTTTACTTTTTAGTGCATTTTAATAAAAGCATGTTTAAAAAATTTTTATTCTAATTTTTTATTTACCTTTCAGCCAGCAACTGACGTATTGCACCAAGTTACTGTAGGTGTAGGTCGACCATTACTAATCCAGCAATTGTTAATCCGGTTCCATCACTAATCCAGGACTAATTTTGGCTAGCACAATTTCAAATTTCCCAAGTCACTGCGCCAACCTGCCGCTGCATTTTTTTGGTGCTACTTGCATGCATACGTGTGTACTGTACGCACACAATTGTGTTTATCTTTTGAGTTGTAAAAAAAAAGAGAAAAGGAAGTGTATATATGAAAAAACTTGTCTTGGTACTTGTCGTTTGCTTGGCATTCGGCGTGCAAGCTTATATGTTTGTCTCAAGACATCATGATGCATTACCTCTTTCACGCCAGACAGAGAATTAAGCGCTAATCACAGAGTAGCCCTCAATCAGTGCAGAGTACATCTTAGTCTATCATAATCTTTTTTGTGGGTTTTTGCATTTGTGTGAACACAGAACATCATGGCTCCAGGGTGAGTTGCATTTTGGACAGAGTATACTAGGCTAGGTTTACTATACCTGTCACGTTTTTATCGGTTCCACTGATAATGCACATTACTTACATCTAAGTTAGCATTTGATCAATTAATAGACATAAAAGGAGATGGTCAGTAGGCTAAATGCAAATCATTGTACATTTAACCAGGTTCACCAAACTTATGGCCTGTCTAATGATTAACCCTGACAAGCCAGGCTAAAATACATATTTAAGCACACTTTAAGGTTGGCCAATTTAAAAAAAAAAAAAACCACTTGAATGGAATGAGGAAGATATGCATATGCACGTGGTATAAGAAGAAAAATTCTAAAATATTTTCTATATCTTTCATGGAATGTTGTTGAAAGTGAATATTTCCAACCCTGAGTGGGGCCTGTTTTCCAATCCAGTCATAAAAATATGGTAATTTTACCAAGTTATGTTTTTTCTGTGATTTTTTTTTTCTGTAAAATTATGATTACAGTTCATGCAATATCATATAATAGATAAGAACTAAAATGAGTAACAAATTCTGAATATATTTATGGTAAAATATTTACAGTATGTACTGAAATGGGGAGATGTAGTACCTTGTAGTGAGGTATACATAATTACAATTGTAGCTGACATATATTATGAAAGATAAGAACTAAAACCAACAGCAATCCCCGGTTATATTTATGAGCAAATAAAGCCGATCCCAGGAATTTGCGTGGTAAGGGAACACAACTACCCACAATAAGCTGAAATCTGCAATAAGTTGTTACCCCCTCCAAAAATGCTTTTAACGGCTTATTTTAATAGTTCAGACACCAAGTATATCTTAAACTAAAATGCTTATAACTGCCTATTTTAGTAGTTCAAACACCAAATATACATTAAACTATCATTCTAAAACACTTTAATATCATTTCAAAGACATCTTACAACATTACCCTAAAAAATATATGACTTACAGCTGCATGTGAAAACTAATCAAGTTCTCCCTATATTCAGGCACCGCCATTTCCTCTCATACAATATTCAAGCCGTTCTGTTTTCTTTTCACAGTAGATAGGGGAAATATTGGGAATTCACAAGTAGAGTTAAGTACTGTACCAGAATATTTAAATCTACATTATAAAAATATAAAATTATAAATGCAATCAACAAAATATTCTCGTGTGTACTGTTGTTTGTATTAATCATGCTTAGAATCAATTAAACTTGTAATAAAAACAGTGCAGTAAATCAAGCAAAGCAAAAGAAAAATTACATGTACATATTATGCACGAACTGATTCCGTGGCGTTGTGAACTTCTTGGAGTTATAGTTTTCATATTTTTATGTTTATGATACAGTAATTCATATTTCATTAAAGGATATGTACAGGGAGAGAGAGAGAGAGAGAGAGAGAGAGAGAGAGAGAGAGAGAGAGAGAGAGAGAGAGAGAGAGAGAGAGAGAGAGAGAGAGAAAAGGGGGGTTGAACTGGGGGATGTTTACTTCAGGAAAATGAATTGGGAAACAGCTGTTTTGTGAATTTGAGGGGTTAAAGTATGTTTGTTTACCTTTGTATATCCATTTTACTGTAATTTTGTGTAAAAACTTAAAAATAATAATTCCATTAATACATTCATTTCTTTTAGTAACTAAAAAAATTACTTTCCTAATTCTTTCGGTAGTAGGATCAATCAGCTGATTCTGAGAATGTAAGCATTACAAATGACTGGACGATCATATTTTTTTATACATACAGGGAGTCCCCGGTTAATGGCGTTCCAGTTTTACAGCGCTTGGCTAACGACAACGTTACCCAGATTTTCGGCACCGGTAAGCAGTTTACTGGCGCTGATAAACCGCTTAACGGCGCTGTTAACCAGTTAACGATGCTGTAAAGCGGATCATAGGCACTTCCGGCATTGTAAATGCCATTTGTTCGGTTAAAAGTGATTTTCGGTAAACAGCGCTTTGCTGATAATGGCTGATAACTGAACCCCTGCCGTTAACCGGGGACTGCCTGTATTACGATGATAATGTAGCAGTCCTCGCTTATCGGCAGCATCAGTTAACCCTTAAACGCCAACTGGACGTATTTTACGTTGACAAAAATTGTCTGTCGGGTGCCAAGTGGATGTAAAATACGTCAACTACAAGAAGTATTTTTAAATATTCGCGGAAAAATACTTATAGGCCTCGTTTGCGAAAAATTTTAAATCACGCGCCTTGAGGGATGCTGGGAGTTCACGGATCACGCTGTTGTTTTGTTTACAAGCGTGACCCAGATGCACATGCGCGAATTTCTTTCTTACCCCAAAAGAAAACATCAGCTAACTCTGCTGAAAATCTCAGAAATTCTTTAGTCACTTTGTCATAATTTTTGCACCGTTTTCCATTAGCCTTTACATAAAGTTTTATATATGGAAATGTGTGCAATTTCATGTAGAATACAACAAAAAATAACTCATGGTTGTAGCTTTTATCAATTTTGAAATATTTTCATATAAATCACGATAAGTGCCAAAATTTCAACCTTTGGTCAACTTTGACTTGACAGAAATGGTTGAAAAATGCAATTGCAAGCTAAAAATTTTACATTCTAGTAATACTCAATCATTTACCTTCCTTTTGCAACAAACGAGAAGTCTCTAGCACAATATTTCGATTTATGGTGAATTTTTGAAAAAAACTTTTTCCTTAACTCCGCGCGCGCTAACTGCTGAAAATCTCAGAAATTCTTTAGTCACTTTGTCGTAATTTTTGTAGTTATGTATTAGCCATTACATAAAGTTATATATATGAAAATGTGCACAATTTCATGTAGAATACAACAAACAATAACTCATGGTTGTAGCTTTTATCAATTTTGAAATATTTTCATATAAATCACGGTAAGTGCCAAAATTTCAACCTTCGGTCAAATTTGACTCGACCGAAATGGTCGAAAAACACAATTATAAGCAAAGCCTCTTACATTCTAGTAATATTCAATCATTTACCTTCATTTTGCAACAAACGAGAAGTCTCTAGCACAATATTTCGATTTATGGTGAATTTAAAAAATAAAATTTTTTCTTTACATCCGCCCTAACTCTGCTGAAAATTCAGAAATTCTTTAGTCACTTGGTCGTAATTTTTGCACTGTTTTCTATTAGCAGTTACATAAAGTTTTATATATGAAAATGTGCACAATTTCATATAGAATACAACAAAAAATAACTCATGGTTGTAGCTTTTATTAACTCTGACATACTTTCATATAAATCACAATAAGTGCCAAAATTTCAACTTTCAGTCAACTTTGACTCGACCAAAATGGTTGAAAAATGCAATTGTAAGCTAAAACTCTTACATTCTAGTAATATTCAATCATTTACCTTCATTTTGCAACAAACGGGAAGTCTCTAGCACAATATTTCGATTTATGGTGAATTTTTGAAAAAACTTTTTCCTTACCTCCGCGCACAGTAACTCTGCTGAAAATCTCAGAATTTCTTTAGTCACTTTGTCGTAATTTTCGCACCGTTTTCTATTGGGCGTTACATAGTTTTATACATGAAAATGTGCGCAATTTCATGTAGAATACAAAAAAAATAACTCATGATTGTAGCTTTAATAATTTTTTAAATATTTTCATATAAATCACGATAAGTGCCAAAATTTAAACCTACAGTCAACTTCGACTTGACCAAAATAGTCGTAAAATGCAATTGTAAGCTAAAACTCTTACATTCTAGTAACATTCAATCATTTACCATCATTTTGCAACAAACGGGAAGTCTCTAGCACAATATTTCGATTTATAGTAAAATTTTGAAAAAAACTTTCTTACCTCCGCACGCGGTAACTCTGCTGAAAATCTCAGAATTTTTTTAGTCACCTTGTCATAATTTTCACACCGTTTTCTATTAGGTGCTACATAAAGTTTTGTACATGAAAATGTGCGCAATTTCATGTAGAATACAAAAAAAAATAACTCATGGTTGTAGCTTTTTATCAGTTTTGAAATATTTTCATATAAATCACAATAAATAGAAAAAATTTGACCTTCGGTCAACTTTAACTCGACCGAAATGGTTGAAAACTGCAATTGTAAGCTAAAAAACTTTCAGTCTAGTAATATTCAATCAGTTACCTTCATATTGCAACAAACAGGAAGTCTCTAGCACAATATTTCGATTTATGGTGAATTTTTGAAAAAAACTTTTTGTTTTACATCCTCGCATTACGAATTCATGCATCATTTTGTGATAATATTTTCTGTGTTGCTTTGATCGTTTTACAATTTGTTATATACCAAAATCATCGCAATTTAGTGTACAATACAACAAAAAAAAAACTCATTAGCTTTAACTGTTTTGCTCACAGCGTGATTTGTATACAATTATATATGAAATTTTTTTCGCTCTGTCATATATTCCAATATTTATATATGATAATGATATTTTTTTTTATTTCTGATGGTTGCATACTAAACTTCAGGCAATGAGAAAAAAATGAGCCAAAAATGAACTCTTAATCTTAAAAACTAAGCGTGCTGTGATTTAAAAAAAAAAATTTTTTTCAGCTTCGGCGCTAACTCCCGAACCCCGCCGGCATACGGCAGACACTTTTGTTAATAGAGGCTCGGCGTTTAAGGGTTAATGGCGTTTCGGGTTTATGGCGCTTGGCTAACAATGTCATAGACCAGATTTCCAGCGTCGGCAAGCAGTTTATCGGCGTGGGAAAGCAGTTTACCGGTTTTGGCAAGCGATTTTTAGCATCAGCAAGTGAGTTATTGGTGGTGGCAAGCGGTTTCTTGGCGTCAGCAAGCAGTTTATTGGCGTCAGCAAGCAGTTTATTGGGGCTAATAAGCATTAACCCCACCGATAAGTGGTTTATTGGCGCTTATGACATCGTAAATGCCATTTATTACCATAATTATCAGCAATTATTGGTTATCGACGCTTGGCAAGGAACGGAACCCCGCTGTTAACTGGAAACTGCCTACAGGTAGATCAATAAATACAGTTGACCCCCACCTGTTTGCAGTTCAGGATTCACAGATTCACCTATTTGTGGATTTTTCTGTAGAACCTATCTCCAAGTTATTTGCGGAAAATTTGCCTGTTCACTGATTTTTCATAGAGCAATATTCTGTATTGTCATATTATTTTCATGACTAAATACTGTACTGTACATACAGTAAACCCTCCGTATTTGCGGCCTCACTATTCACAGATTTCTCTGTGAAATGTATATACGCATTATTCGTGGAAAATTTGCCCATTTGCTGTATTTTTCAGAGAAATATTCACTAATTACTATATTTTCATATTTTCATGACTGAATGTGTAAGGGAGGTATTGAGTGACATACTGGCTGGATGTTGTCTAGTTTATTGGTGGTTCCTTACTGAATGCATCTACAGAATCTTCGAAGTTGTTATTGGCTGGTGCGAGCCACAAAGTAATTTTTACACACAGAGAAGGGAAAACAGAGATTACTGTATGTTTCGGACATCTGCGCTTGTAGACAGACAAACAGATGACAATTGTGAGAGACATAATAAACGTACAATGATAAACCATATATCAATGGAAAGGCCAGGAAATTCCACATACGGACATTTGCATGAGATTCGAGACAGATTAATGTATACAATGCAGTAGCATAATATATGTGAAACATACATACAGTTTGAGACAAGATTCGGTGGAACATTATGAGTACATGATTGGAATGCTTGCATGGCAATGCAAGTAGTGGGGATTGTACATGAATCGAGACAGCAATGGTTAGGGAGAAACAGACAGAAATATTGTAAGGTAGGAGTTGCGTTCCTTCGAGCGGTCCCCTCCAGCTGACACACGGAAGGGAGAGAGAGAAAGCGGGACGCTTTGTCTGGCTTTTGTCCGCTGGATGATTCACACGCGCCCGTAAGACTGCCAATGCGGTCCCTTACAAATGCTCTTTTTGTGATAAAACTATTAAAATACTCAGGTATAAACATTTTTAAAGGGTTTTTTTGTGTTTAAACTATCAAAATAGGCAGTTCTAAGTGTTTTTAGAGGGGTTTTAAGTATCCATGGATTTTAGCTATTTGTGGGGGGTGGTTGCGGTATGCATCCCTGTGAACACGGGTGGTTTACTGCATACATTTTTTATGATAAAATAATGAAGTACAGTACTGTACTAATTTTTAAATATTAATAATAAATTCAATAAGACTAAATATTAATGTTAATAATAATGAGCTTAAATAATAAGATTAAATAATAATAATACTGTACATGTAATACTGTAATACGTACAGGTAATGATAAGTACTAATTTTCAAATATTAATAATAAGATTAAATAATAATAATAATGTAATACTGAACCTGTAATAATAGTAATAAGATTAAATAAAAAGATTAAATAATAATAATAGTAATACTGTACCTGTAATAATACTGTACAGTACTAACAATAAGATTAAATCATACGGGTACTCACCAGTGATGAATGTTGATTAAATTTAGATGATGATGAATTGGCAAAGCATAGGAGTTACATCTCCTCTGGGGGCACCTTCTTCAGGCGCTTGAGGAGGCACTTCTTCAGGGATTTGGAGAGGCTTTGGAGAGTCATTCATCTGTTTGACAAACATGTGATAGGCAGCTGCTGTTGCTGCTTCTTCATGCTGATGAGGGTGTTATTGAAGGGTGTCATTGCCGCATCAAGGGCATTTGAAAACTTGAAGAAGCGTTCTATATAAGGATGCCATGCCGTAGCCAACTCCTGTGCCTCCTTGATTATCCTCTTAAGTTGGGACAGACGTTCCAAAGACAGGCCCTCCTCCTCGTTCCGTGAACCTGGCATACCTTTTTCCTTGTCTACAGACTTCGTCAGCTCTTCCAAATCCTGGTCCATCAGGGGGTGAGAGTGATCATCAGTGAGGGGTGCCTACTTCATCCTCGGTGATGTCATCGAAGCCTTCTCCACCAAGCATCCTCGCCAATACGACTGCCTTATCAGTGGCCGAATGTTCAGTTTCTTCAGGAGGGAAGCCCTTATAATCATGCACACACTCCGACCACAAATTCTTCCAGCATGCACTTAGTCTCTCCTTCTTCTGTCCTTCAACGACGGCCGATGGCAGTCAGATGTGGCAATCGTGAATTTACCCCAAAACACCTTCAGCATACATTCACTGTTAGTATCCATTGCATTCACAAGGTGCTCGAGGGAGTTCTGGGTGAAGAATGCCATGAAGGCATGGATCACGCCCTGGTCCTAGGCTGGAGGAGAGAGGTGGTGTTGGCAGGGAGGAACTCGAGCTGGACTCCATCACAATAAAGATCCACAGGGTGGCCACCAGCATTATCCATAACCAGCAACACCTTGAAATCCGTGCACAAGTCATGCAGGTATCACCTAACTTGAGGGATGAAGCTCTGAATGAACCAGTGATCCTTAAGGACTTTGGTGATCCATGCCTTGGGATTGAGCAACCAAAACTCAGGTAGCAAGTGCTTGTTCCTATCCTTGAGGGCCATGGGTTTGCAGCCTTATAAAGAGGCCTGATGTCACCAGCTGCATTCCCACACATGATGAGGCTAAGCCTATCCTTCTAGGCCTTGAACCTGGAGGCTCTGGCTTTGTCCTTCATGAGCTATGTCCAGGAAGGCATCTTTCAGAACAAGCCTGTCTCATCCATATTGAACACCTGCCCTGGATGGTAGCACTTGTCCCTGATGATTTTCTTGAAGGTCTCAGGATATTTCGTGGCATCTTCCTTGTCTGCTGATGCCGCTTCCCCATGCAGAGAAACACTCTGAGTTGGGACCACCTCTGAAAATGGTGGAACCACCCTTTGCTGGCTTGAAAACCTGGAGGAGCTGACAATGGTTCTGCTTGTGGCTCTTCCTCTTCTTCTTCGTGTGTGGGTTCCTCGAAGCCTAAGAAGTCTGCTTCCCCTACACCACCGCTTTCCATAGCAGTTGAAAACTGCTGGTAGAGTTGTCTTGCCTTTTCGCGAATGTCATTGTCAAGGGGGATGTTCTTACGGCAGTCCTTTACTCAGAAATAATAATGTTAAATAATAATAAGCTTAAATAATAAGATTAAATAATAATAATAATACTGTACATGTACTACTGTAATATGTACAGGTAATGATAAGTACTGATTTTTAGATATTAATAAGATTAAATAATAATAATAATAATAATACTGAACCTGTAATAATAGTAATAAGATTAAATAAGATAATAAAATAATACTGTACCAGTAATAATTCTGTACTAATAATAAGATTAAATCATACAGGTACTCACAAGTGATGAATGTTGATTAAAGATAATGATGATGACTTAGCAAAGCAGAGGAGTTACATCTCCTGTGGGGACGCCTTCTTCAGCCGCTGGGGAGGCACTTCTTCGTGTTTGGGGAGGCTTTGGAGAGTCCTTCATCTGTTTGATAAACATGTGATAGGTAGCTGCCGTCGCTGCTTCTTCGTGCTGATGAGGGCGTTATTAAAGGGTGCCATTGCCGCTTCAAGGGCACTTGAGAACTTAAAGGAACATTCCATATAAGGATCCCATGCCGTAGCCGACTCCTGTATCTCCTTGATTATCCTCTTAAGTTGGGACAGACATTCCTCGTTCCCTGAACCTGGCATGTCTTCTTCTCCCCTGCAGACTTCGTCAGCTCTTCCAAATCCTGGTCCGTCAGGGGTTAAGAGTCGCCAATATGACTGCCTTATCAGTGGCCGAATGTCCTTACGGCAGTCCTTTATTTAGTATGCTAGTGCTGATTCCATCTTAACAATTGTCTTATCATGCATTGTCAAAACTGATTTTGCACTACCAAAGAAGCTAGCACTCTGGCCTTTCTTATCTCTGCCTCTTTCTTCTTGATGTAGCGTATGGCACTCTCATTCACGCCAAAATGCCAGGCTACAGCTGCGTAACTCTTTCCTTCTTTTAACTTATCCAGAAGTTTTACCTTCTCAAGCTTCATGACCTTCTTCTGGCACTTAGGCTGTTTGCCAGAAGCCTTAGAAGGAGCAGGGCATTTAGGAGGGATGTTAGAGCATGATTACACATTAATATTGCAAACAAAGACACAGAAAGTACATAGTAAAACAGCAAAACTTTCAAACAGTGGAAGGATATGCTTTAAACTGAGAGATGAGGGCTCTGCAATACATACGTACATCTCCTTGAGATAAAGTCTTGCTTTGCTTGATTTACTGTACCATTTTTATTACAAGTTAGTTGATTCTAAGTATGATTAAGACAAACAACAGTACACAAGAGAATATTTTATCACTGTTGATTGCATTTGTAATTTGATATTTTTGTCAATGCATATTTAAATATTCAGGTACAGTACTTAACTCTACTTGTGAATTCCCAATGTTTTCCCTATCTACCGTGAAAAGAAAACGGGACTGCTTGAATACTGTATGAGAGAAAATGGCTGTGCCTGAATATAAGGGGGAGTTGATTAGTTTTCACACGCAGTTGTAAGCCATATATTTTTAAGGGTAATGTTGTAAGATGGCTTTGAAATGACATTAAAGTGGTTTAGGATGATAAACCAAGGTATATTGGGTGTTTGAACTGTTAAAATAGGCAGTTACTAAATAAGCATTTTTGGAGGGGGTTATCAACTTATCGTGGATTTCAGCTTATTGTGGGTGGTTATGGTCCTTAAACCCCCCAAATACTGGGGGTTGACCGTATTTGCTCATAAATATACCCAGGGATTGCTGTTGGTTTTAGTTCTCATCTTTTATGATAGTATGTCAGCTATAATTGTAATTTTGCAAACTACAGTACAGGAAGTCCCCGGTTTACGACGGGGGTTCTGTTCCTACGCCGCGACGTAAACCGAAAATCGTCATAAACCGAAAAATCGTCGAAAATCGTAAAAAATCCTCAGAAAACCTTACTTTTAATGCTTTGGGTGTATTGAAAACGATGTAAACTGCATTTTTATTGAGTTTTTCATAAAAAACCTCCAAATTTTTATTATTCTGCTGTTTTGGAGCCATGTTTTTTCGGTCAGATTGGCGTATAGCGTGTTGTAACCCTGGAACATGCGTTGTAAATCAGGAAATAATTTCTGATGAATATATTTGAAAAGCGTCGTAACCTCGGAACGTCGTAAGCTGCACCTGTTGTAAACCGGGGACTGCCTGCACAAAGAAATATTAGAAAAATCATGTATACCTCGCTATAAGGTACTGTATCTCACCATCTCAGTACGTACCATAAATATACTCTTATTTTGTTACTGATTTTAGTTCTTATCAGTTATAATTGATTATTTTAACCAGCTTCATATATCAGTGCAGAAAATTAAGTTCCAAAATTTTTGGTATTCGTAATAGTTAATTACATGGCAGATAATTTTCTGTAATGAGACCTGAGATTTCTTATCTGGTGATTTTGTGGCAAATCCCACACCAGTGAGAGCTTGGAACCTTTAATATATATTCCATGATCTGAACTTTTTTCATTTTTTTTCTTTTGTTTACTGCTAATGCTCTTCTAGATTGTTTGCATATATTTTTTGAGGTGTGTACCTGTTTGAATTTTTTGCATTGTCCCAAAGAAAGTTTCTTTTGTATGTACTGAAGGAGAATATGATGGTTTGTTTTGAAAATTTGTCTTCGATCAAGCCCTGTAATTTTTTGGCAGGATGAGCTCCAACAGACATTGGTGATGGACGGTTTTAAAAATACCACTAAATTTCTGGCAGGCACATCACATTTTTATATGCGTAGAACTCTAAATATTTACTAGATAATGTAAGAATAAGGGAAACTCACTGCTCTCAACATTAGTAATGATCCTTTAATTTCAACAGTGAAAGATTTCCCCCCCCTCAAGTTGGGAAACTCCTCACTAATTTCAATGCACTTATTCAGCTTTGTGTTCCTTCAGTAATCCCTCATCTTTTATTTAAAGATTTTAACAAATAGCTTCTTATGTTGTTGTTATTGCAGATAAGGTCACTCTTTCACATCTCTTTCTTTAGATTTTCTCTCTTTGCTTTGCCTTAGGATTGGCATCAACCAGATGAAGCCATGTCTTATTTCTCTCCTTTCGGCCTAATATTAACTTTCACTTGGACGATTAGACAAGATCAAGTCCATTTCCGGCCTAATCGTCAGAAATGAACCTTTACCAGTCAAGGAAGGGCAAACTCCATGATGCCAGCTTCCCTCATTCAAGCATTTAGTTCCCCAAGGACAGTACAGCATGCAGCTTCTCCACATCCACCTCAGCATACAGTGAACTACTTCTCAGGGTAACAAGGAGGGATCATTGCCAGTCATTTGTAGGACCTTCTCTAGTGGCTATATAAGTCTATAACTTTCAAGGTCATACTCCTGTAACCCTATTCCCAAAGTTCCCATTCACCATTGAGTCTTTTAACTGATTGGGTGCTCACCTTTCTAACATGACAACAAATGTATGTTGCGTTGCAAGAAAGCAGAATCTGTAAATCAGTCATCTTGGGATTTATATATCTTTGGTTTAATAGCCTTTCATCACATTGAGTTCAGCAGTGATGCAGTAACCTCTACATCAGACACTGCAACAGCATTTATAGTGAAGGAACAAGGAAAAACTTTCTTCTTGACAGCATATTAACATTTTAAAATCTCCAGTGGACAGAGTTTAGGGACAGTACACTTCTCACATGGTGTTTGCAACACCTTTTAGAAGGTAGATGTCGAGATGAACCCCAAAGATGTTTAGGTAGCTTATCTTTCTCCTATATATTGAGTCTCTTGAGGTCTATGCTGGACAGGATCATGACCTCTGAAATCCTCAGTAATTCTGCTCCAAAGCATTCCCTACAGGATCAGAATACTGCACTACAGAATACAGTATTAACATTGGTTAAAGGTGTTCATTTGCTTTCATTCAGTGCCTATTTCACTTGTATTAAAAATTCTTTCAAAATATCATAATTTACTGTACTTTTAAAAGAACTGTCATAAGCTCCTTCCTATAGGTATGTCCTTTTGATCTTAATAATTAGGTTACAATTAAATAATTTTTGTTGTTAATTAAAAAGAATCATTGTCAAGAATGTGATTATAGAAAATAGTACTGTATTTTTTGAGAACTGAATGCTTGTCAGAGGAATTGAACAAAGTTTCAGTACTCTTAATTCTTTACATTGTTACAGCTACTATAATGTACTGGGTGATTTTCTGGTTGGCTTTGTGGTGGGAAGGAAAGCTGTGATATACTTATCACTCTTGAAATATTGCCTAAATTAATATATTTTTTCAGCTTCCACAAAATTCTTCTGGCCCAAGCAATGAATCTTCTGGAGCTGATGTACATGACTTTGGAACCCCATATTCACCTAGTGCCTCTGCTGCTGAAGCCCTTAAGAGTGGTGTTGTTGAAGAGCGAGATTGTGGTTACTTTTGTAAAGTATGTAATGTTCCTCTAACTGGACCAATGCCTCTTAGCCAGCATGCTGAAAGTGAGAAGCACAGGAAGAAAGCTATGATTGAACTTAACAGGAACATGTCAAGATTAATGGTAAGTGATATCCTTTAAAAAGAAAGAAAGAACTTCATACTCAGTCTTCATCACTCTTGTGTTCATAAGTCAATGGTAATGCCAGTTTTTGCTAAAATTATTTATCTGATACATGTATTTTTCTGTTGACATTTACTATGAAAGTTAGTTTGTTCTAACAAGTACAGTATTCCCTGGTGCCAGCTGGAATAAGTTGTTTAAAACCTGTTAACAAGTAGTAGATTAGAGGAAGGTAGATGAGAGGTGAGACTACCCACCACTTACCTGTCTGTCTAGCTCACATTCTACTTCAACATCAGGTACAAAGCAGGGTTGATTTGAGGTAGGGATATGGTAAAAGGTTTTGGGGTTTTATATCTGTGGAAAATACAAATTAATTTAACAATTGATGTTTGTTTTTACAAGAATACAGTGCCTATACTTTAATAAAGAGGACTCAGTTGGTAAAAGGTTTTGGGTTTTTATATCTGGGGAAAATACAAATTAATGTTTGCTGTTTGTTATTACAAGAATACAAAGCCTATTCTTTAATAAAGAGGGCTCAGTTTTAAAATGAAAAGTTAGCTCTTGGAATGTGACACCTAGAAGTGCCAACTTTCTGGTCATGGTAACGAGCAGGGGAACAGACTCCTGAAACCACCCACACAGTCTGGCATAGGATACCAAGATGGGTATGGTTCTGTGCCAGAGTAGAATTCTAATGGGAAAATCCTGTCCCCCAACAAATAAGGGAGGTACAGGTTGGCAGGCAGCAATTATTCAATTATTACTGCAATTAGACCCTAGATGATGCCATAACCCTCCTCCCAACCCATAAAATAAAGGAAGGTGAAGGAATTGCATCTGTTGGCCAAAGCTTTAAGGTTGCCTACTCCTGCCCTTGTGGGTTTGGCTGACAGCTCACTGGTGTGGCAATCTTTCCTTGCACCTGCCTCATTAAAGGGTAGAATGAAGGAGAGACGATCCCCTTACCTTCTTGACATAAACCACTACACTAGCATTGCTGGCAGTGCTAGCAATGCTTCCCTCATCTCTGCAGCTAAAGACATTCCATTTACAAAGTTATCTAGATCTTCCAGTGCATGCCCCACCCATCCTTCCATTCATCTAAAAACAGAAGAATCTCAGAAGGTGCGGAATCCAATGGAATTTTTACAAGGTTTATGTCCTTATTAGTGAGATCATCCTTCACTTCCTGGTTGAAAAACTCAAGGAGACAGGGAAGATCTCTGTAGGCCAACCAGTGTTGCTTCATACACAACCAAAGCAAGCACTAGGTGGAGTCATCCATTAGGCATGAGTTTCAAGTCGACATGAAAGTCTATGGGAAAAACTCATATACTGTACTACATTTTCTGTTTTGGCTTGAGATCCAACTTCTCCCAGTTTATTATGATCCCCAAATCATGACAAAATGCAAAGAGGTGATCTCACTTCAAAGCAGTGGCAACTTCAGCAAAGCACAGGGCCTCAAACTGACACACATCCCTTTCATAGATGAAATAAAGGTACAGTACTTCTTGGAAGTCTGGTGAATGGATATTATAAATTACACATCCCTCAGATCTACATTCCCCTCCAACATAACCCTCACCACATCTGTGTGCAGTGATGGATGGCAGGCCAAAAACAGGATCAGCTAATACGAGGGTGGGTTTTAGCAGTCTTTAAAGTATGGTCTGTAATCTTCCAGAAGGACACAGACTTCCTATTACTGTACCTCATGCTGCTGCCACATTGCCATACTCACCACAGCTAGAGAGAGGGCACTACCTACCTCAGCATCCCCCTTTGTTCTTCTTTCCCTTACCCAGATTCCAGACTCCAAAAACAAGGCAGGGCTCAATACCAATCCGTTTCTTAACAGTCCATTCCTCGCAAAAACTTTTCTGAAGAATAGACCAGAAACAACATCACATTTCTTCAACATCAGATTTGCCCACAGGTTACCAGACTAGTGACAGAAGTAAGCAAACTACTTTCCTCATGATGCCAACAATCTCCTAAACTTCACCCTGGACTTGGAAAAAGAGCCAATGTTGACAGATAAGTTTGCCAAGGTGTTTAGCCACAGGACTGCCTGGAAGTAGGCCATGGTGACAAATTATTGGCCTCTGCTTTGGAAGGGGAGATCCCAAAGGTGTTCCAGTGAGAGGTCATGTGTTTGTCAACCTGCATACTAATGAATGTGCAGGATGCTTGCCCAAGATCATTACACTTGAGAAAGAACCCAATCATCTCCAACTCACTTTGCAAGGTTTCCGCAGGCATAGAACCCTCTCGTCATGAGAAGAGGTTAGACTCATCAACTCTCCCCAATGACTGGCCACAAGAATTTTACACTGTCTGGAACCAGTAGAAGCTTGCATGATTAAAATTGTACCACAATCAGTAGTCAGTGCAGATTGAGCAGTCTATCCTGTCATCATAATTGGACTCACCAGTACTGGCAATGGGCCTAGGGCTGCAGCCATAAGTGGTAAGTGCTACTATGTGCATGTGAATTGAGAAGATGAGCTAGAACAACTAGGCTTATCATTGTACACTGGTGAATGGTCATGCTTGCCATGAGCACTGTGGTGCAGGGCAGCCTTCTGCATACAGAACCTTATGAGCAGGTTCTGTGGAACTGAGATGAGCCAGAGCCATGTGGAATGCCATGGGAAGTATAAGGAGATCCGGAGATAATCCTCTTATCAAGAAGTTTGAATAGATAAAGGGACATGAAAACACTTGTGAAATGTATTGCAAACCTTTCCCTGGAGCTTTGTGGTCTATACCCCTCCAATGAACGGTAGTGCTTGCTTGAAGCCCCATAGGACTTATTGCAAGATTTTTTATTTTTTATTTATTTATTTTTTTTCCTGCTATTTACTCACAGTTGAGGTTGATGTATGCTGCAATTAGCACATTTCATCAGCTAGCAGTAAAAAAGTGGTCAAAGGAGGGTTCTAGAGCAGGAATAGTCACAGGAACAGCTTGATGGTCTAGAAATGAGCATGCTGCCAAAGATGCATATCGTGTATAGATAGTAAATGAGAAATGTTCAGGCAACCCTAGAGGCGGCCACAACACCTTCAGCATCTCCAAAGACCGTGACATAACACCCAGAGCAGGAGCAAAGATGGAAAGAACATGCGTATGGTCAGTCTTCACAAGGATGTGGAGAATGAGCAGGAACAGACCCAGTAGGGGAAGCAGGTTAAGGGTGGTGTGTGTTACTTCCAGAAAATGCCAAGGACTCCTTTTTTGGACACCAGCCTGAACACTTCTCTCTAATAAGTTTAAGAATGCAACTTTGGTCCCCTGCAAAATGATAAAAGAGAATGAGGATCCACAAGGGAGACAAAGAGACCACACAGTCCCATTTGCCCTCAGACACCTATACTTTTCTCATTTAACCCTTTAACGTCGACTGGACGTATTTTACGTCGACAAAAGTTGTCTGTCGGGTGCCAAGTGGACGTAAAATACGTCGACTACAAAATTTTTTTTTAAATATTCGCGGAAAAGTACTTATAGGCCTCATTTGCGAAAAATTTTAAATCACGCGCCTTGAGGAATGCTCGGAGTTCACGGATCATGCTGTTGTTTTGTTTACAAGCTGACCCAGCTGCGCATGCGCGAATTTCTTTCTTATCCCAAAAGAAAGCATCACCTAACTCTGCTGAAAATCTCAGGAATTCTTTAGTCACTTTGTCGTAATTTTGCACTGTTTTCTATTAGCCTTTACATAAAGTTTTATATATGAAAATGTGTGCAATTTCATGTAGAATAAAACAAAAAATAACTCATGGTTGTAGCTTTTATCAGTTTTGACATATTTTCATATAAATCATGATAAGTGCCAAAATTTCAACCTTCGGTCAACTTTGACTCGACCGAAATGGTTGAAAAATGCAATTGTATGCTAAACTCTTACATTCTAGTAATATTCAGTCATTTACCTTCAGTTTGCAACAATCAAGAAGTCTCTAGCACAATATTTCGATTTATGGTGAATTTTTGAAAAAACTTTTTCCTTACGTCCACTCTAACTCTGCTGAAAATCTCAGAAATTCTTTAGTCACGTTGTTGTAATTTTTGCACTGTTTTGTATTAGCCGTTACATAAACTTTTATATATGAAAATGTGTGCAATTCCATGTAGAATACAACAAAAAATAACTCATGGTTGTAGCTTTTATTAATTTTGACATATTTTCATATAAATCACGATAAGTGCCAAAATTTCAACCTTCGGTCAACTTTGACTCGACCGAAATGATAAAAAAATGCAATTGTAAGCTAAAACTCTTGCATTCTAGTAATATTCAATCATTTACCTTCATTTTGCAACAAACGAGAAGTCTCTAGCACAATATTTTGATTTATGGTGAATTTTTGAAAAAAACTTTTTCCTTATGTCCACGCACGCTAACTCTGCTGAAAATCTTGCAAGAGCCTGACGCCGTCTCTTCCAAACACGTGTGTTCGTCGTCCATTGGAGTGGACAAGACAACAAGAGCATCTCGTTTTCTTTCTCTAAAGGAATGAGATTTCAACCATACAATATTTCCATCTGTTTCTCCCTAACCATTGTTGTATTGATGTATGTACAATCACCACAACTTGCATTGCCATGCAAGCATTCTAATCATGTACTCATAATGTTCCAACGAATCTTCTGTATCAAACTGTGTGTATGTTTCTGTTTGTGAAGACGCCAAACGTCTCACCACTCCGATAGACGACGAACACACGAACACACACGTGTTTGGAAGAGACGGCGTCAGGCTCTTACAATCTCAGAAATTCTTTAGTCACTTTGTTGTAAGTTTTGCACAGTTTTATATTAGCCGTTACATAAAGTTTTATATATGAAAATGTGTGCAATTTCATGTAGCATACAACAAAAAATAACTCATGGTTGTAGCTTTTATCAGTTTTGAAATATTTTCATATAAATCACAATAAGTGCCAAATTTTCAACCTTCGGTCAACTTTGACTCGACTGAAATGGTCGAAAAATGCAATTGTAAGCTAAAAATCTTACATTCTAGTAATATTCAATCATTTACCTTCATTTTGCAACAAATGAGAAGTCTTTAGCACAATATTTCGATTTATGGTGAATTTTTGAAAAAAACTTTTTCCTTACTCTGCTCACGCTAACTCTGCTGAAAATCTCAGAATTTCTTTAGTCACTTTGTCGTAATTTTTTCACCATTTTCTATTAGCTGTTACATAAAGTTTTATATATGGAAATGTGTGCAATTTCATGTAGAATACAACAAAAAATAACTCATGGTTGTAGCTTTTATCAGTTTTGAAATATTTTCATATACATCACGGTAAGTGCCAAAATTTCAACCTTCGGTCAACTTTGACTCAACTGAAATGGTCGAAAAATGCAGTTGTAAGCTAAAACTCTTACATTCTAGTAATATTCAATCATTTACCTTCATTTTGCAACAAATGAAAAGTCTTTAGCACAACATTTCGATTTATGGTGAATTTTTGAAAAAAACTTTTTCCTTACTCCGCGCGCGCTAACTCTGCTGAAAATCTCAGAATTTCTTTAGTCACTTTGTCGTAATTCTTTCGCCATTTTCTATTAGCTGTTACATAAAGTTTTATATATGAAAATGTGCACAATTGCATGTAGAATACAACAAAAAATAGCTCATGGTTGTAGCTTTTATCAGTTTTGAAATATTTTCATATAAATCACGGTAAGTGCCAAAATTTCAACCTTCGGTCAACTTTGACTCGACTGAAATGGTCGAAAAATGCAATTGTAAGCTAAAACTCTTACATTCTAGTAATATTCAATCATTTACCTTCATTTTGCAGCAAATGAGAAGTCTTTAGCACAATATTTCGATTTATGGTGAATTTTTGAAAAAACTTTTTCCTTACTCCGCGCGCGCTAACTCTGCTGAAAATCTCAGAATTTCTTTAGTCACTTTGTCATAATTTTTGCACCATTTTATATTAGCCGTTACATAAAGTTTTATATATGAAAATGTGCGCAATTTCATGTAGAATACAAAAAAAATAGCTCATGGTTGTAGCTTTTATCAGGTTTGAAATATTTTCATATAAATCACGATGTGCCGAAATTTCAACCTTTGGTCAACTTTTACTCGACCGAAATGGTACAAAAATGCAATTTTAAGCTAAAACTCTTACATTCTAGTAATATTCAATCATTTACCTTCATTTTGCAACAAACGGGAAGTCTCTAGCACAATATTTCGATTTAAAGTGAATTTTTGAAAAAAAACTTTTTTATGTCCATGCGTTACGAATTCATGCATCATTTTGTGATAATATTTTCTCTGTGTTGCTTTGATCGTTTTACAATTTGTTATATACCAAAATCATCACAATTTAGTGTACAATGTAACAAAAAAAAATAGCTCATTAGCTTTAACCGTTTTGCTCACAGCGCGATTTGTATACAATTATATATAAAATTTTTTTTCGTGCTGTCATATATTCCAATATTTATATATGATAATGATATTTTTTTCATTTCTGATGGTTGCATACTAAACTTCAGGCAATGAGAAAAAAATGAGCCAAAAATGAACTCTTAATCTTAAAAGCTAAGCGTGCTGTGATTTTTTGAAAAAACTTTCTTTCCACTTCGGCGCTAACTCCCAAACCCCGCCGGCACACAGCAGACACTTTTGTAAATAGAGGCTCGGCGTTTAAGGGTTAACAGCTTTACATAATTCTCAGTGCAGGCAATAATCAAAGAAAGTCTAAAATACAAACAATAGGCAAACCAGTTCATCCACAGTCACACAAATACTTTTAACAATGTAAACCAAACATGTCCACAGTACTGGTCCACATTGGTGGAGACATCTGTTCTCCACAGTGGCCAAATAAGAAAAGTAATCTACACAGTCAGGTGAATGGTAGGTACCCTTCACTTGTATGCCACCTATAAACTATCATGTTAACCCTTAAATGCAGAGTGTCTATTTACAAAAGTGTCTCCCATATGCTGGCACGGTTTGAGAGCTAGCACTGAAACGGAAAGAAAGTTTTTTTCAAAAAATCACAGCACGCTTAGTTTTTAAGATTAAGAGTTCATTTTTGGCTCATTTTTTTGTCACTGCCTGAAGTTTAGTATGCAACCATCAGGAATGAAAAAAAAATATCATTATCATATATAAATATTGGAATATATGACAGCACAAAAAAAAATTTCATATATAACTGTATACAAATCGCGCAGTGAGCAAAACGGTCAAAGCTAATGAGTAATTTTTTTTTCGTTGTATTGTACACTAAATTGTGATGATTTTGGTATATAACAAATTGTAAAACGATCAAAGCAACACAACACAGAGAAAATACTATCACAAAATGATGCATGAATTCGTAATGTGCGGACGTAAAAAGTTTTTTTTTCAAAAATTCACCATAAATCAAAATATTGTGCTAGAGACTTCCTGTTTGTAGCAAAATGAAGTTAAATGATTGAATATTGCTAAAATGTAAGAGTTTTAGCTTACAATTGCAGTTTTCAACCATTTTGGTCGAGTTAAAGTTGACCGAAGGTCAAATTTTTTCTATTTATCGTGATTTACATGAAAATATTTCAAAACTGATAAATGCTACAACCATGAGTTATTTTTTGTTGTATTCTACATGAAATTGCACACATTTTCATATATAAAACTTTATGTAACGGTCAATAGAGAACGGTGCAAAAATGACGACAAAGTTACTAAAGAATTTCAGAGATGTTCAGCTGAGTTAGCGTGCACAGACGTAAGGAAAAATTTTGTTCAAAAATTCACCATAAATCAAAATATTGTGCTAGAGACTCCTCGTTTGATGCAAAATGAAGGTAAATGATTGAATATTACTAGAATGTAAGAGTTTTAGCTTACAATTGCATTTTTTGACCAATTTGGTGGAGTCAAAGTTGACCGAAGGTTGAAATTTTGGCACTTATCGTGATTTATATGAAAATATTTCAAAACTGATAAAAGCTATGACCATGAGTTGTTTTTTGTTGTATTCTACATGAAATTGCGCACATTTTCATATATAAAAATTTATGTAACAGCTAATAGAAAACAGTGCAAAAATTACAACAAAGTGACTAAAGAATTTCTGAGATTTTCAGCAGTTAGAGCGTGCGGACGTAAGGAAAAATTTTTTTCAAAAATTCACCATTAATCGAAATACTGTGCTAGAGACTTCTTGTTTGTTGTAAAATGAAGGTAAATGGTTGAATATTACTAGAATGTAAGAGTTTTAGCTTACAATTGCATTTTTCGACCATTTCGGTTGAGTCAAAGTTGACCAAAGGTTGAAATTTTGGCACTTATCGTGATTTATATGAAAATATATAAAAATTGATAAAAGCTACAACCATGAGTTATTTTTTGTTGTATTCTACATAAAATCGTGCACATTTTCATATAGAAAACTTTATGTAATGGCTAATAGAAAACGGTGAAAAAATTACGACAAAGTGACTAAAGAATTCCTGAGATTTTCAGCAGAGTTAGCTGATGCTTTCTAGTGGGAGAAGAAAGAAATTCGCGCATGCGCAGCTGGGTCACGCTTGTAAACAAAACAACAGCGTGATCCGTGAACTCCCAGCATCCCTCAAGGCGTGTGATTTAAAATTTTTGGCAAACTAGGCCCTATAAGTATTTTTCCGCGAATATTTAAACAAAACTTTTTGTAGTCGACGTATTTTACGTCCACTCGGCACCCGACAGACAATTTTTGTCGACGTAAAATACATCCAGTCGGCGTTAAAGGGTTAACAAGCTTTCAACTAATTCAGTTAGTGCCAGGAATACCCCTATTGGTTTTTAAGGGCTTCTATTTTTGTAGGAACAAATAATGAGAAGCAAGCATGACTGTCTGGTGAGGTAGGGCTATTATAAATTTTTTTAGATATACTAGCTTTCTTTGCTTTCTAAGTAATTATGGTCAAATAACCAACAGCATATGCATTCACTCATATGTAAAGTAAGACTAAGCCAGTTATGCAGCCTAGTTATTTTTGTGATGTTACACTAACATATTTCTTTTCAAATGAATGTGGCAGTAGCTTGTGTGCGAGACATTATTTGTAATTTATTGTTATGAGTAATTAACTAATTTTTTAGCTAAAAAATGTGACTTGTAAGTTACCCCATTTTGATTTTTCATGTGTACTGGTTATATACATGCCTAATTAAGGCAAACAATTATTATACTACCATTTAAATATTCCTACTGAGTTTGTGGTATCCAAGTATGCGATTAAATTTGCGAATTTCATGGGTATGGCAGCGCCTTGTTACATGGCCAAAAGAATGTAAAAGAATGATAATTTTTCTTAGGCATGAGATTCCTAATCATTTTATGGCCATTGTTCCTCCCTTATCCTTCAAGGACCAAATGAGGATCCATGATTAATGGATTTGTAGAAAAACATTTTTTATTTTATATGAGTATACCTCCTATGGATACCTGTGGTTAAATTGAATTCTCTTACATTTTGGCCCTGATTCTCTTGAACAACTATTTTATTGACAATGGGAGTAATATTTGGTGTTAGTCACTCCCATGATTTTTTAAGAATTAATTGTAATCTGGATTCTTCTAGGTGCAAGATACTTCAGATCAACACATGAAGGATAATAATGAATGGCAGCAAAATCAACAGAAGCTTATTCTAAAGGTAATTTTTTTATTCTTTCTTATGGAGTAATATGAGAGAAAAACTGCTTTAATTTGTAACTGACCTTCCATGGTGTATATTTATTGAACTAAAATTAATTTCTACCAGAAGTTTATGCAGCTGGTAGTTTTATTTTTTCATGCAGTTCAATGGAATTAAATGTCCATATCTTGTGTCCTCGAACAACAAAAAAAGTAAGGAAAAAGGGAGTAGTTTCTAATCTCCTTTGCTTACCAAAAAATTTGTTGATGAAAAACAACCCAGCCTCATATCAAGAGATTCTCGTAAACAGACTAATTTGTCATACTGATTCAGATACCCAGTCTGTGGATATCCTGGCTCCTATGTTGTTATGGCCACCATGAAACCAGCAAAGAAGGTCTGTCATTTCCAAGAAGGTGCCATAAAAAAACATACAAGAGAGGCACACCATACTTGCATCACAAGAAATATGGCAGTGGGGAACATGGAAGTAACTGGAAAGGCCCCTGACCTAAGGCAGCTATGGCTGCGAGAGGCACTCTTAGTACAATGGAAAAAGCTCTCCATGAATACCACCCAAGAAATATTTCTCATGTCTACCAGCACTATGTGGCTTATTATTCAGGAAATAAATAGACCTGCACCAGACACTGCAGGAAACAGCATTCCCGAGTAGGAACCATAAAATAATGTTAGAGATTCTGTGAGCTGCCTGGCAACCAATCAAAATATATGGTGAGTAATGCCATCTAATGATGTCAGACACCAGCCACACTGCTTGGCAAGGCTGCGACAGTAAGACCATCACTCATAAGTTTTGGGCTTATAAGGACATCTCACCATTCAGTCACAGTGCAAGTTTCGTCCTCAACCAGTCAATGGTCAGCATGCATTTGACCCCTTGTTGACCCTCTCTACTTTTGTCCTTCGACATGAACATGCTCAGTAGAGCCTGAGTGGAATGTGACGTAGAAAAATACTGACGATTTTCCTTTCCTCCCCCCCACCTCTCTCTCTCTCTCCAGCAAGAATTACTATCAATGAATCCAAGGCTCAGGGAGTAAATCAGAGGGAAGGGATTTTCTCTTTTAACATTTATTCCTGTTATATTCTTTTTGATAACTCTTAAACCAATTATGAAGAAAAGGTAAGGCTAGGCTAGCATCTTAGTCTCATGCTGAACATAAGAGTCTGCAATGGCTGTTTTATAAAACTTTCAAGGTTTACTAAATACCCATTGAAACTTAAGCACTAAGAGAATAGTAATTCCTCTAGCATCCACATTAACAGGTCCATGGGAACTGCAAATTCTTCCTAAATTTGGCTAGCTATTGCAAACATATACAGTTATAAGTCAATAAGACATAGAATCCACAAACGTAAGAACTGTGTTGCATTGCCCTACATAGGAAGTAGTCCATCATTATAAAAGAAATGTTACCACAAAATCAGTATTAAGTGTATAAACAGCTCAACATTGAAACAAAGCTAACAGCAGAATGTGATGAGCTAAATTCAGTATACAGGTACTTTAATAACATAATATATTAAGCATTTCAATGAAAAAGAAGACAGCCTGCATTTAGCAAACCGAAATCAAAACTAAGTAAATTCAAATCAGTAAACATTGCCCCAAGAGAAAATATAGAAAATGCAGAAAAACAGAACCTAACTATAAAATCTTAGGAGGAAAACCTCATACAGTTCATACATACCTCCAGTGCTACCAGTCAAAGAAAAACAGTGCAATTAGTAGAAACAAAAGCTCAAATAGGATTAACATATCACTAGATTATGAAAAAATATCACAAAATAGACTTTGTGTAATTAGAGTGAAGTAAAAATTTAGTCAAAAAGTAATCATGTATTCATGAAAAATGAGTTAAGGAAACCTGCCAAACTTTCTGCACAGGCACACTGATGATCTTTTGTCTCATGACCATTGTTTGACAAAATGGCTGTAAGCTATGGGTGCACAATTAGGCAAACCCTGGTTTCCTACTATAGTCCCCTTATATATAGTTTTACAGTTAAGAGAAATACAAAAACAAGTGTTTTACCCTATAGAATAATGATCAAATATGCACAACACAAAAGGTAAGCTAACTGGAAAATATTTGTTGAGAGGTTACTTTATGCCGTTACCTCAAAGAAAAGTTGAGATTTCAAATAACTTATGTAAAATTACATAGCATGGTAAACTATTAAGAAAGATAATTATCACATTTATTTGTCCACAGGTACAAAATGTATCAGATTCTGAAATCATTAATACCTGGCAACATCAAAGAAACCAGTATCAAGAGGTTAGTCTCATATTTGTTTATTTTATACAAAAATATGTATTTTTTCAAGAATTCATTCTCTTTTAAAGCTGAGCTGAAATTATGAGATTTCATGAGAAGTGAAGTTTCAGTAATAATGACTATTTTAGAATCAACTATGATGTAATCACATAAAAAACTATAGCTGTTGTATCCCTGAAGAGGAAATTACAGGTGAGTTTACCCAGCTGTAACAGAGTACTAATCAGAAGTGCTTAAAGAGTAAGAACATGACTTTTATGATAGTAGATCTATTTATTTTTAGATTATAGCAAAATATTAGTCTGAAAGTATTTTCTGTTGAAAGTGTTATCTTGCATTACAGCCAGGAATTGATGTGTCACTATGGGAAGTCAAAGTGTGCAAATACTATTTGTTCTTCATAAATCTAAATTGTCATAAATTTTCATGAATTTTGAGATCTTAGCATACTGCACCCTCTCCTTTACTTACTACCATTCTTACACATGACAGAAAGAAATACTGTACTGCTTAAATTTAGAAACTGATGAAAAGAGTTGTGCAGTCTAGACTATTTTGATATACTGTCCTGATCTGAGCCATATTCTAACCCAAAAAATGTTTTTATGACAAGTTATGAAAGAAAATATTATTATTGAAATCTATATGATTTAGTTTCTTATTCTGTATTTATATATTTATTTAAATTTGTGCATATTGCATTCTTACCAGTATACTTTGACGCTGAGACACTGAGAAAACATTAAGTAAGGAGATTTAGATTTACATAAAAAGTTGGTGAATACAAAAAAAGTTTATTGTGAGTACAGGAAAGAAATCCATGTGGTAAAATGATATAGTTCATCAAGTGGACAGCAAAACATTCATAACAATCCAGTATAACTAATGTAGGTTAGTCCAGGCATGAAAGGTACAACTGCAAATCGCAGGTAATCGAATGTATAAAAACAGCTCCTTATGAGAATTTTCTTTCAAAGTGATTGGGTCTTTCTTCTTTGTTTCATTGTGTGAGGAGGTGCTCTAAAAATCTAAGGTCTTTGATTAAAAGAAGTGTAACTGCACTTGTGTACTACAGGATAGGAATGCATTGTTAAAGAAATAATGACAGTTCCTTACAAGGTTTTTTTTACAGTGATTGAACCATGCTGCTTTGTTTCATTGTGCAAGCAAGTGCTCTGAAATTCTAAGGTTTGTGGTCAAAAGTAGTGCTGTCTCACCCTACCACTGCTACACCCCATGAGGTTGAAACATCACTGTTTTACTCCATTACCTACCAATGGAATTTTGCAATTTTGACTTGTACTCAAATGTACAGTCCCCGGAACCACATGGGTCCCATGAGGTTGAAACGTCACTGTTTACTCCATTACCTACCAATGGAATTTTGCAATTTTGACTTGTACTCAAAAGTACAGTCCCCAGAACCACATGGGTCCTAGTTACATTTCACATCATCATCTTCAAGGTAAGATAACACAAAATTTATAGTACGTGATCTAATATAGTTTGGTATTTTGATTGACATTTACCGTACCGTATGTAATGCATTGTTGTTTATATTTTGTCAGCATCAGGGTAAGATTTTGTGCTGTACTTAATAATTTTTAAGTCAATGTGTGTGTGCTGTATATGTACACATAGCGTCACTTTAGAGTGAACTACACATTTACTATATATTTTTAGAAGTAATTCATTTTGCAGATATATACAGTGTCTGAAAATGGATAAGTAAATTAATAATTTAAATTGGATGATAGTTACAAAATACTAGGCTAGGATAGTAATTACTTAATATGAAATTGCTTTACTTTATAAGCTATGTAAGCTGGCTGCATGATATTGTGTAGGCTATAGGAAAATCTTCATTATTTAACAGAAAAGGTCAAATAAAGCTGTACGGTAGTAAAACGGCAACTCCATACCTTTACTTCCCCTACCTTGTCTGTACTGCATAACCATACAAACTAAATTTGCTTAAAAGCAATGACCATATTTTAAACTGGAAACTTTATACAAGAGGCAATTACTTAGGTACTTTTCCCATATTTGCAACAGAATATATTTTTTGTATAAATAAACTTAAAAAAAAAGTAACCCATTCTTTCTCCTGTATGTAACACTGCCGTGAACAGTAACAGGTAACACTTTCTTTCCCATATTTTGCTTAAACATAAGTAATAGCAGGCTTAAAAAGTAAAAGAACTCTTTCTTTCTAACTTACCTGTGTACAGTGTCGAAACTGAATATGTTGACCAGACTTGCAATGAGGGTTACAAGTCCTCCTCTCCACCCCCTCCCCCTTTCCAATACCACTGTATGATCGAAGTCCTGTACCGCCTGTACATCATTGAAGTCTACAGGGTTCTGGTCATCAAGAGGCAGCAAAAAGACCCCAGATTCCTCACTGGATGAACATCAACAAAGGGAATTTCTGTCAGATGAAATTCATGTTTCCTCCTTTGAAGCATCCAAAGTTTTGCCAGTTGTCATGTTGTTAGAAAGCCCATGTTGAATTTTGAATCAAAGCAGCCAACCTTTGGACACCGTAAAGTTTGCAACCTCATGCAGGCCTGCAATTTTCATAGCTGCAACCTTCAGCTCAGCACCGGCAACATGCTCACCAGCCATTCTTTGCCGATGAAACAAGAAGGTCGACTCTTCATCATGTATGTCTTCAAGCTTGTCATGTGAAGTCTTGTTATCATGCAAGGTTGACAGGCTGTGCCGTACTCATTCATGATACATGCCATAGACCAATTTGCCTTGACACTCTATATGATTTCTAGTTTCTTTTGAAGAGTCATTACCTTCCTTACACTCTTAGAACAAGGTGGAGTCATAATAATACACAGCAATACACACAGTGAACAGCACCTACAATGCTGCAGGTACAGCAATGAAAGGCACTTTTGGAATAACTCATCGTGTACCACAAACACCTGCAAACAATTCAAATGAGCAACTGATCGCCCATGATGGTACACAAAGAAAAATGCACTTTGATAGCAAGTCCACTGATACTTTCCAGATGTAGCCAATTAGAGAAAGATATGTTTATGACTTGTTCAAATCTGTCAATATTGGGAAAGTACTTTGCCACCCATGCTCCTTCTACTGTACACCACTGAGTAGATGATTTATTTGTATCAGTGAGTTGAAAATTTTAAAGAAAGTAACGTGATGATGGATTAAGCGACGTTGTGCTTCTCTCTCTCTCTCTCTCTCTCTCTCTCTCTCTCTCTCTCTCTCTCTCTCTCTCTCTCTCTCTCTCTCTCTCTCTCATAATGACATTACAGGCAGTCCCTGGTTATGGCAGGAGTTCTGTCCCCGGCGGCGCGCTGTAATCCGAAAATTGGCGAAACCCGAAGCATTATAATTATAATGGGAATAAATAGCATTTACAGCGCCATTAAAGGTGCCATAAGTCCAGGTAACAGTACAGAAAAATTGGGGTTTACGGCGCCGTGAGGCAAGCGCCGTAAGTCCGGAACGACGTAACCCAGGGACTCCCTGTACAAGTTGCAGTGCAGTACTGCAATATTCTTTAATGAAATGTAGAAAAAGTTTAAAAAAAAAGCTCCAACGAAGTCAAACACCTGCCGACTCCTCTCCACCCATCCCACTGTATACCCATCCCTCCCTCCCAGCCCAGGAAATTCCTTCCCTGGCCATCCCCTTCCCAAACAACAACTCTGCAGGCTTCCCCCTGTAAACAGCCATACTGCTGCTTCCCTCCCATCATGCCCAGCCTTCTGAATCCCCCCCCCCCACCCCACCTTGGAAACTTTCCTTGGCCTATGAGCACCCTCCCTTTCTGAGTCTGTGCATGGGTGTAAGCAGTGTTACCAACATTTTCTTTGACCCCCACAGCATTCCCAACTATCAGATGGCTCGGCACCATGGGAGAGGAGGGGCAGTAAGGCTGTGTAGAGGAACTCTCGCAGAGAAGAGGTTGTTTTGGAAGGTGAGTGGTGCTGGGGAGCAGTTTCCCTGACTGGGAGGGGCTGAAGATGCAGTGTTGGATGGGTGACGATTGGCTAGGTAAATGTCTGCCTTGCTAGAGCTCGTGTTTCGTGTTTTTATACAGTACTTGAAGATTTTCCACATTTTAATAAAGGATATGTATACTGTAGTACTGGATTGTAACAGCAAAAATAAAGGAAGAGAGAGAGAGAGAGAGAGAGAGAGAGAGAGAGAGAGAGAGAGAGAGAGAGAGAGAGAGAGAGAGAGAGAGAGAGAGAACAACAAACGAGTATTCGTTACATTAGAGCCTTTTTTCTATTTATATTTTACGCAATTTTCATTTATACTTTACCATATTTTCTTTTTTATTTTTGCAATCCAAAAGATAAAGGCAATTGTGTGTAGGGTACGTACACACACTGATTTGCTGGTGCTGGTGAACTTGCTAGCTTGTTTTGTTTCCTTATATTGTTAAAGGATATGCACAGTACAGTACTTTAACAAAACAAAAAAAATATGAAGAAGAGATATGGTAGAGAGAGAGAGAGAGAGAGAGAGACAACAAGATTGGTATCACTTACATTCAAGCCTATAATCTATAGTAAAACAAACTCCTTTGCTTTTTTTTATGTTTTACACTACTGTATTCTCATTTATATTTTTATTTTGTTAGTTCCTCATTGGATGGGTCGATATCGTTCTCGGCTAGCACTCTGCTGGGCCCGCGTTCGAGTCTCCGGCCGGCCAATGTAGAGGAATTTATATCTGGTGACAGAAATTCATTTCTCGGCATAATGTGGTTCGGATTCCACCAATAAGCTGTAGGTCGCGTTGCTAGGTAACCAATTGGTTCTTAGCCACTCAAAATAAGTCTAATCCTTCGGGCCAGCCCTAGGAGAGCTGTTAATCAGCTCAGTGGTCTGGGTAAACTAGGGTATACTTTGATCATGATCATGATAACTTTTAACCCTTAAACGCCTACTGGGCGATTACATGTCGACTAAAATTGTCTGTTGGGTGCCAAGTGGACGACGGGTACGTCGACTACAAAAATTTCAACCTTCGGTCAACTTTGACTCGACCGAAATGGTTGAAAACACAATTGTAAGCTAAAACTCTTACATTCTAGTAATATTCAATCATGTACCTTCATTTTGCAACAAATTGGAAGTCTCTAGCACAATATTTCGATTTATGGTGAATTTTTTAAAAAACTTTTTCCTTACGCCCGTGCAGTAACTCGGCCGAAAATTTCAGAAATTCTTTCGTCATTTTGTCGTAATTTTTGCACCGTTTTATATTAGCTGTTACATAAAATTTTATATATGAAAATGTGCGCAATTTCATGTAAAATACAGCAAAATACAACCCATGGTTGTAGCTTTTATCAATTTGGAAATATTTTCATATAAACCACGATAACTGCCAAAATTTCAACCTTCGGTCAACTTTGACTCGACCAAAATGGTCAAAAAACACAATTGTAAGCTAAAACTCTTACATTCTAGTAATATTCAATCATTTACCTTCATTTTGCAACAAATTGGAAGTCTCTAGCACAATATTTCTATTTATGGTGAATTTTTGAAAAAAACTTTTTCCTTACGTCCGCTCCAGAAATTCTTTCGTCACGTTGTCGTAATGTTTGCACCGTTTTATATTAGTCGTTACATAAAGTTTTATATATGGAAATGTGCGCAATTTCATGTAGAATACAACAGAAAATAACTCATGGTTGTAGCTTTTATCAGTTTTGATATATTTTCACATAAACCACGATAAATGCCAAAATTTCAACCTTCGGTCAACTTTAACTCGACCAAAATGGTAAAAAAACGCAATTATAAGCTAAAACTCTTACATTCTAGTAATATTCAATCATGAACCTTCATTTTTGCAACAAACTGGAAGTCTCTAGCACAATATTTCAATTTATGGTGAATTCCTGAAAAAAAAAACTTTTTCCTTACGCTCTGCGCTGTGTAACTCGGCCAACATCTCAGAAATTCTTTCGTCACGTTGTCGTAATGTTTGCATCGTTTTACATTAGTCGTTACATAAACTTTTATATATGAAAATGTGCGCAATTTCTGGTAGAATACAACAGAAAATAGCTCATGGTTGTAGCTTTATCAGTTTTGAAATATTTTCACATAAATCACGATAACTGCCAAAATTTCAACCTTCGGTCAACTTTAACTCAACCGAAATGGTCGAAAAACGCAATTGTAAGCTAAAACTCTTACATTCTAGTAATATTCAATCATTTATCTTCATTTTGCAATAAATTGGAAGTCTCTAGCACAATATTTCGATTTATGGTGAATTTTTGAAAAAAAACATTTTCCTTACGTCCGCTGGTAACTCGCCAACATCTCAGAAATTCTTTCGTCACGTTGTTGTAATATTTGCACCATTTTATATTAGTCGTTACATAAAGTTTTATATATGAAAATGTGCGCAATTTCATGTACAATACAACTAAAAATAACTTATGGTTGTAGCTTTTATCAGTTTTGAAATATTTTCATATAAATCACGATAAATAGAAAAAATTCGACTTTCGGTCAACTTTAACTTGACCGAAATGGTCAAAAACTGCAATTGTAAGCTAAAAAACTTACAGTCTAGTAATATTCAATCAATTAGCTTCATTTTTCAACAAACGGGAAGTCTCTAGCACAATATTTCGATTTATGGTGAATTTTTGAAAAAAACATTTTTTTACGTCTGCACATTACGAATTCATGCATCATTTTGTGATAATATTTTCTCTGTGTTGCTTTGATCGTTTTACAATCTGTTATATACCAAAATCATCGCAATTTAGTGTACAATACAACTAAAAAAAGTAACTCATTAGCTTTAACCGTTTTGCTTACAGCGCGATTTGTATACAATTATATATGAGTTTTTTTTTCGCTGTCATATATTCCAATATTTATATATGATAATGATATTTTTTTTCATTTCTGATGGTTGCATACTAAACTTCAGGCAGTGAGAAAAAAACGAGCCAAAAATGAACTCTTAATCTTAAAAACTAAGCGTGCTGTGATTTTTTGAAAAAAAATTTTTTTTCCCGCTTCGGCTCTAGCTCCCGAACACCGCCGGCATACGGGAGACGTTTTTGTAAATAGAGGCTCGGCATTTAAGGGTTAACTCTATTTTGTCAGTTTTTATTTCTGCAACCCAAAAGATAATCAGAGTTGCGGTTCAGGATTCACGGCTTCACCTATTTGGGTTTTTTTTTTCTGTGGAACTTATCCCCAAATTATTTGTGGAAAATTCAGTAATTCACAGATTTTTTTGTCAAGAAATATTCACTAATTACTGTATTTTCATGTATTTTCATGACTAAATACATTTTTGTGATAAAAAAATTATTTAATTCTCAGATAATATTAATTTAAACAGCATAATATCAATAAAATGTATTTTTTTCAGTGCATATTAAATAGTCACTATCCATTTCAGGGACCGAGTTATCGTTTTTCTCAGGTATCTTTCAAACTAATTATTATTTAATCAAAATAGTACTTTGACACAGTGTACAAGAAACCTCCCGCTAATTTTTTGGTAACAGAGTGCGTTGTCAAATGGTCTTAGTTATGGAGTTTACTCTTCACTTTTAAAGGCAAGGTCGCATAAGTCGACAGGACAAATCCATGCAATAGAACGTCCACTATCCCCCATAGACAAGAAAGGGCCCCGTAGATTGGGAGGCCAGGAAAGTGAGTTGAGGGAGGGATAAGGAGGGGAAGGGAGAGGGAGGGACAGGATGGGATAAAGGACATTCAAATGCATGGTTTGGCAATGCTTGGCAACACCATTTAAGTCAAGAGCAAATGCCTAACTAAAACCATTTGGCAATGCACTATATTACCAAAAATTAACTGGAGGTGTCATGTACACCATGTAAAAATACCATTTCAATCAGATAATTAGTTTGAAAGATATTTGAGAAAAACGATGACTTGCAGTCCCTGAAATGGATAGTAGGTACTGTACAGTACTTAACTCTACTTGTGAGTTCCCAGTGTTTCCCCTATGTACTGTAAAAAGAAAACAGGACAGCTTCAGTACTGTGTGAGAGAAAATGGCTGTGCCTGAATACAGGGGCAACTTGATTAGTTTTCACACTTAGCTGTAAGCCATATATTTTTATGGGTAAAGTTAGATGACTTTGAAATGATATTAAAATGTTTTAGGATGATAGTTTAAGGTATATTTTGGGTAGGATAATAGTCCAAGGTATACATTTGGTGTTTGAACTATTAGAATGGGCAGTTATAACATTTTTAGAGGGGAGGTCTTTGCTCTTTGAAAGATTAAAATAGGCAGTTATAAGCATCTTTAGAGGAGGATGTCAAGTATTAATAGATTTTAGCTATTTACGGGTGGTTGTGGTCCCTGTTCCCTGTGAATACCGCGGTTTGCACTATATCCTCGTGTGTACTGTTATGATGTGTGTGATAATCATACTTAGAATCAGCTAAACTAATGAAATATGGTGAAGTAAATCAGGCAAAAAAAATGGCAACTCACTCATTCGATGGCATCGTGAACTCCCTCGAGTTTGTTGAGTTTCATGTTTTTATGTTTATGATACAGTAATTCATATTTTGGGTAGTTTGCAGTTTACGTTGATGCCACGTAACGCCGTTTGTCCCGTCCGCCAAGGCAAGTAGTTCCACACGAAATGCCATGTTCTCTATCTTTCTGGGGGGTCCAGGGGGGCAAAGCCCCCCCCTGCCAGGTAAGGGCACGCCGCACTAGGTTAGGTTAGGTTGGTTAGTTATGGTTTCATCATTTTAGTACCGATTTCGTATGTTGGTATTCCTCCGTGACTAGAAAACTGGCAGACGACACCCCGCATCAAGGTAAACTGCAGGCGCTCCCATATTTTAATAATGGATATGTAAAGTACGGTATTGAGATACGGTATAAAAGAGAGAGAGAGAGAGAGAGAGAGAGAGAGAGTAAAGCTGAGGTATGTTTACATCAAAGTGTAATACAGTAACACACACTCCTTCACTTTTTTTTACTTATAATTTATGCATAGAGTACATACAGTATGTATGCACACACTCATTAATGCCAATAACTTTTTTGGTAGTGTTCTGAAAATGAATTTGCTTTGAACAGTCATCATGAAGAAATGCCATGTTTACTAGAGATATAAAAACAGGGTGTTGTAATTTAATGCACAAATGCTGTGTATTACAAACTGAATGAATTTCATTTTCGATACATGTACAGTAATAGGCTAGGCTTTCAAACAAGATTACCAAACTTATGACATATGTAACAATTCATAACCATCTCATATAATTAACAACCACTTACCAAAGAACTGACGTAAACAACATCGAGTATGACGTAAACAAACAAATTGGAAAACAGCTGTTTTGCGATTTTGAGGGATTTTACTTTGATATAGTGTGTCAGTTTACCTTTGTATACCCATTTTACATTTATGTACAAAAATAAAAATAATTCCATTACATTTGTTTCTTTTAGCAGCTAAAAAAATTATTCTCCTAATTATTTCCCTAGTAGGCTTAGTCAGCTGAATCTGAGAATGTAAACATTACAAATGGCAGGACAATTTTTATTTTTAATATATATTACGTAAGTAAGGTAACAGTTTTATTACCATTACCTTCATCATAATGACAACTGTAATAGCCTATTTGACTTATGCAAATGGTTACTGTGAGGGTAACACCTGGTTAACCAAGGTCTATAGTTCGCACACATTTTTTATTTCATGTATGGAAATACAGTATGGTAACAACCAATAAGGAAGTTCTGTAGGAAAACCCATTAATGGGCATAAAACCATAGGAAGCTGTTGGTAAACACAGGTAGGCTACCTGCCTACTGATATTTACAAGAGAGAGAAAAAGAAGTGGGTGTATTTTTCGTCAAAGCATTTTCATGCAGTATATTTTGTTACAAAAATAAGGGAAAAGGGTAGATAATTGCCTTTTGCACAAAGTTATTACAGTAGTTTAAAAGTTTGAGGGTTGTTGTTTAGAAGCATATTGAGTGTTTACAGTTGTGGTATTGACAAAGTTACTTGAGGAAGGGTATGGAGTTGCCCTTGAACACCCCTTGATTTTTTACCTACTATTATCTGGATTTTGCCATTATCAGACAGGCCTTGGTTCCGTTGAAGATATATATATATATATATATATATATATATATATATATATATATATATATATATATATATATATATATATATATATATATATATATATTATATATATATATATATATATATATATATATATATATATATTTATTATATATATATTTATATATATATATATATATATATATATATATATTATATATATTATATATATTTATATATATATATTTATATATATATATATATATATATATATATATATATATATATATATATTATATATATATATATATATATAATTTATATATATATATATATAAATTTCTGACTCACGTTGGCAAACCCAGGTCTCTCAGGTGGAAAGCAAGACTTCTGCCCACTGGGCCATACAAGTCTAAAAGAAGTCGGAACCTGAGAGCAACTGCACCCAAGGAATTACCTGGGCAAGCTAACTGCTTGCATACCAGCCAGTTTTCCCAGCAACTTCCCGACTCAGCAATGACCCAATAGACAACATTTCATTCGAATTATCCCTTCTGAGTGAATAAATAGAAATCATCAACACACAATCAGGGTGTGTGAACAGAAATGAGAATTTCTGACTCACGTGAGATCGAACCCAGGTCTCTCAGGTGGAAAGCATTGGCGTTACCCACTGGGCCATTTACAAGTCTAAAAGAAGTTTCTTTTGAGAGCAACTGCATCAACAAATTTCCTGATAAGCTTGGTGTTGCATACCAGCAAGGTTTCCCCAACTTCCTGAACTCAGCAATGACCCAATAGACAACATTTCATTAAATTTATCCCTTCTGAGTGAATAAATTCTTAAATCATCAACACACAATCACGTTGGAACAGAAATAAATTTCTGACTCACGTCCGGATCGAACCCAGGTCTCTCAGGTGGAAAGCAAATGGCGTTACCCACTGGGCCATACAAGTCTAAAAGAAGTCGGAACCTGAGAGCAACTGCACACAGGAATTACCTGGGCAAGCTATCAAAGAAACTGCATGTTACCATTTAGTTCAGTTTAACCCAACTTAAAGGTCCAGCAATGACCCAGTAGACAACATTTCAATGGATTATCCTTCTGTCTAATAAATACAAATCATCAACAGACAATCACGGGAATAGTCTGATAAATTTCTGACTCACTTTGAGGGATTTTTATAGTCCAAGTCTCTCAGGTGGAAAGCAAACTCACGTTTACCTGGGCCATACCATCTAAAAGTTTTGGATAATAAAACTGCTACCCAAAGTATCTACCTGGGCAAGCTAGTCTGCTTGCATACCATCCTTTTGCCCAATTTCCTGGTTTTATAACAGCAGTCAATGGGGCAACATTTTTGCCATTCAATTATTTGCTTCATGAGTTCTTGTCCTAAATTAAATCAGCAACATTATTACGTTGAAAACAACCCATCAAAAACTTCTTCTCTCTGAGGATCTAAACTCCATCTGCTCAGGTGGAAAGCAAGGCCAGACAGGTGCTATTCAAGTCTCTGCATGCCATAGAAGTTGGGTCAACATGGAACCACTGGCACTGCATAAATTACTCTGACCAAGCGAAATGTATTGCATACTGGGTGAGAGTTTTAACATTCATTCCTGCTTGCACAGCCTGGTGCAAACATTTCATTACTATTATCTTCTGTGATATAGCAGCATCATCAAAAGATGTATCACGTGTGGAACTAAATAAATTTCTGACTCCCGGAGGCCCAGAGAACTGACTGCATTTCTCTCATGCACAGGAAAAATCAAGGCATTTTGTACTGGGCCATGTAAGCTGTGCTAATGCAACAAACTTTTCTGGAACACTGATTTAACTGCCAAGGAATTACCTTATTGGGAAATGTAACCTAACATACTTATTTTCTCACAAGTGCTAAAAATGCTCAGTGTATGACAGCAATAAAAAACATTTCACGCACCCTATTATGATGAATAGCACGAGATAAAAGACAATCAAAACTACACAATGTTGGTTATACAGAAACGTAAATTTATGACTTACAAATTTGCTTGGGTCAGGTAATAAGTATTGCAAAAATGTTCTGAACAGGGCTTGCTGTTGCTAAAAGAATTCCACCTGTCTAACCACCGTAAACAATTGCAATTCCACCTTACATTATAGAAAGAATGTGCTTTTGGTGCAAATGCTGGAACACTGATTATGACAAATGACCAATAGACCAACATTATCATTTCAGACTATCATTCCAAATACTAAAACATCAACACACAATCACGGTCTGGAACAGAAATAAATTTCTGACTCACCTAGGGTTCGAACCCAGGTCTGCTCATTAGCCTTGTGTGTGATGATTTCTATTTATTCACACCCTACCTTAGATAATTCGAATGAAATGTTGTCTATGGTTCATTGCTGAGTCAAGACAGTTGGGGAAAACTCAAGTCCTCTATGCAAGCAGTTAGGTCAGCCATGCATGTATTCCTTACACTGCAGTTTAATCTCAAGCTGTTCAAATTTTTTTAGACTTGTAATAAAGTGGGCAACGCCTTGCTCTCCACCTGAGATGGAAGGTTTCCTGACGAAGTCAGAAATTTATTTCTGTTCCATGTCGTGATTGTTGTTGATGATTTCTATTTATTCACTCAGAAGGGATAATTGGTATGAAATGGTCTATTGGGTATTGCTGAGTCGGGAAGTTGGGGAAAACTTGATGGAAAGTTAGCTTGCCCAGGTTAACTTCTGGGGTGGGAAGTTGGACAGGTCTCCACACTTTTTTAGACTTGTATGGCCCAGTGGGTAAAGATGCTTTCCACCTGAGAAATGGGTTCGATCCAGTGTTACGAAATTCAGTCAGAAATTTATTTCTGTTCCACACGTGATTGTGTGTTGATGATTTCATTTATTGACCAGAAGGGATAATTGAATGAAATGTTGTCTATTGGGTCATTGCTGAGTCGGGAAGTTGGGGAAAATGAATGAGTCCTGCAAGCAGTTAGCTTGCCCAGGTAATTCCCTTGGTGCAGTTGCTCTCAGGTTTGAAGAACCTTTTAGACTTGTATGGCCCAGTGGTAACGCCTTGCTTTCCACCTGAGAGACCTGGGTTTGATCCCGTGAGTCAGAAATTTATTTCTCAGTTCCACACGTGATTGTGTGTTGATGATTTCTAACAAAGCTTCACTCAGAAGGATAATTCGAATGAAATGTTGTCTATTTGTATTCAAAGCTGAGTCGGGCTAAGTTAGGAAAACTCCACAGATAACAAGCAGTTAGCTTGCCCAGGTAATCCCTTTTGTGCAGTTGCTCAGGTTCCGAACACATTTTAGACTTGTATGGCTCCAGTGGGTAACGCCTTGTTTCCACCTGAGAGACCTTGTCAAGTCCCACTGTGAGTCAGAAATTTATTTCTGTTCCACAGATGGATTGTGTGTTGATGATTTCTATTTATTCACTCAGAAGGGAAATTCCTGGCTGAAATGTTGTCTATTGGGTCATTGCTGAGTCGAAGTTGTCAGGAAAATATTTCAGTTACTATATGCAATCCCAAGAAGTTAGAAATGCCCAGGTAATTCCTGGGTAATAAGATTGCTCCCCGAAAGGTCTTTAGACTTGTATGGCCCAGTTACCACGCCCTTGCTTTCCACCTGAGAGACCTGGGTTCATGATCATCCAACGTGAGTCAGAAATTTATTTCTGTTCCACACGTGATTGTGTGTTGATGATTTCTATTTATTCACTCAGAAGGGATAAGCTGAATGAAATGTTGTCTATTGGGTCATTGAGTCGAGGAAACTTGGGGAAAACTACTCAGCCTCATCTGTGTTTGCCCAGGTAATTGGCAGTCATCTATCATTGCTCAGGTTCCGTTCTTTTCAGACTTGTATGGCCCAGTGGGTAACGCCCTACTGGCCACCTGAGAGACCTGAACTGTTTGATGATCCCGACGTGAAGTCAGAAATTTATTTCTGTTCCACACGTGATTGTGTCTTGATGATTTCTTATATATATATATATATTTATATATATATATAAGATAATATATATAATCTTGATATATATGGAGATATATATATGATGGATTATATCCCATTATTTTTAATAAATTTCTATATAGTCTCCCAAGATTATCAGTGCCCTACAAACCAGTTCTTGAAACCTCAACACTGCCAGGAATAGTATATTTTCATATATGTTACCAAGGAGAATTTTTAGTTGATAGTAGTTCATCGTCCTGAAGACTCCAACCAGCGAAGGACAAGAACTCAGGACTACAGTGGACGATTTAACCCACGCATGTGTCCTTCGCTGAACAGGAGCCCACGGGACTAGGAGAACTTATTATCAACTAAAAATTCCCCTTCGGTAACATATTCTGGAAATATTATTATTTCCAAGGTAGAGCGACTGGTATTAAAGGACATGCTTGTAGCTTACTGATTGTATATGAATCACGGTGATGTGATAAAAAGTCATATATATATATATATATATATATATATATATATATATATATATATGATACATATGATATTATATAGGTGAACCCCCTATTTGACTGGGGATGAAGATTTGACACCCCTCCAAAAGGTCAAATCATGAATGCTTAAAACCCTCTCTAAAAACACTTAGAACTGCCCATTTTGATAGCTTTTCCCAAGAAAAACCCTGTAAAATGACTTATACCTTGAGTATTTTAATAGTTTTATCACAAAAAATGCATTTATTCATGAAAATTATATGAAAATACAGTAATTAGTGAATTTTTCTCAAAGAAAAATACCGTGAATGGGCGAATTTTCCGCTAATGATGGCTAGATATGTTCCACAGAGAAACCTTTGAAAATTGCAGTCCCTTCAATTGTTTACAGTATATATATATATGATATATATATATATATAACCATATATATAACAACCATATATATATATATATTATATATATATATATATATATATATATATATATATATATATATATATATATTATATAATTATATATATATATAGTATATATATATATATATATTATATATATATATAAAGGGATTTTGACAAAGGAAAATCTATTTCTGAGGAAGGTCCCGTGTCACCCGGTGAAATTCCATTACAGCACGAATTTCTAGGTATAACATTGCTAGATATACCAGAGAAAAAGAGCTTTCAGGAAAGCTGGGGTTACTACCCCCAGTCGAGCGTCTTCTAGGAAGACGTCGGTATAAGGAGGGGTGAGTGAAATACCACTACCACGGAAACCTACTCAAAGATCTCTCCCTATCAAAATCCCCGAACAGAGCGGTGAGCCGTTACAGCCCCCACACCAAACACCCGCCAGGACGGCGACACCAGCGCCACCTACCTCATTCCATGCTAGCACTAACCCCAGACTTGGCATGTGCAAGAGGGGGGGGAGAGTACTAGGTGATCCAGGGAGGGTCACCGGGTGACACGGGACCTTCCTCAGAAATAGATTTTTCCTTTGTCAAAATCCCTTTTCTGAGTTCAGTCCCGTGTCAGCCGGTGAAATAGTGATAGAGAATCATGCCAAGGCTGCAACTACCAGGAAAAAGAAATGGGGGGTAATCTGAAGAAAAAGGCAAAAGTTTTACCAAAATAATTTTAATCAAGCAATCTCTTCCATGTAGCAAGAATACTAAGACTAAGGCATACTAAATCTAAGTCATATCAAAAAACTTAATACTATGAAACGTGGGGAGGTCCCCGGCACGACGGAGAAGAAGCCCCAAAAATCTTAAAATTACTTAAAGCAAGGTGAAACATGAAAAGCGCACAAAATAACTGCAAATATAACCTTAATACTATACACGTAAACTTAAGCTAAACACGAAAGAGACAAAATCAATGAGCATTAACATATACAGAACATATACATATATCTGGGGTACGTGGAGCCAAATAAAAACTGTCCAGTACCCCATAAGAAAAACAATCATGGCATGTCAGATTACACTTTTTCCATCAACAGATACAAGAAACATCAATATGAGGAGCCAGGCAGTGAGGTATAATCAACCAGGAGAATAAGCAGAGAAGTAAATGAGGCAGGCGGGCGGGGGGGAAAGGAAAGGATAAGGATATGATTAATTAAGGTGGGGAGATGACACTTCCCACAGCTATGGTAGAAAATTTCAGGGCTTCGAGCGATTTTAAATAGTGGCGTTTAAACACTAGAGGTGATTTCCAACCCGTAAATTTAGATAACTCCGAAAAGTCCATATTATGAAAGTAATTAATGGAAGTAGCAACTGCTCGAATATCATGAACCTTGGGAACTGAATCTGGGTTGGCCTGTTTAATGAAATATAGAATTTGTTGTCTTATAGCATTTAGTGAAAGAGTACCACCTTTCTCCCTGATAAAAAGAGGACCCGACTTACTCTGTGGAGTTCTTAAAAGGTAAGATTTAAGTGTATAAACTGGACATAAAGACTGGTCTTGAGGAAGGGGCACCACCTTCCAAGGAGACCACCTGTCCTGTGGGTCTTCGTTCTTAGCTAAAAATCTAGGGTCAGGGGAAAGGAGGACCTCTCCAGACGGGAGGAAGTTCACATAATTATCACCTCTAGTGAGAGCCGACAGCTCTGAGATTCTAGCACCTGAAGCCAAGCTAATCAAAAATAAAGTCTTCCTTAACAGATCCTGATAAGAGCAATGAAAGTTATCCATCTCTGATGCTAACTTGAGGACGTCATTGAGAAACCACGTAACAGACTGTGGGCGTGATACTGGTCTCAGACGAGCGCATGCTCTGGGGATAGATGAAAAGTAGGAATCTGTAAGGTCGATTTTAAAGCCGTAAAGAAATACTTTCTTCAATGCTGACTTGACTGTGGTAATAGTGGCCGAGCAAGGCCTTTCTCAAACAATGATCTAAAGAAGGAAACTCCTAAATTAGCTGTCATGATTTTGGCTTCAGATGCTTTTAGGAAGGAGGCTAATTTTTTGACTGCTGAGTCATACTGTTTAAGAGTAGAATCTCTTTTATCTGATTCTAAAAACAGAGTGTTGACAGGGTCAATGTTCGCCCTTTTGGGCTGCGAATTTTATAAAGTCCATAAAACTAGGGCATTCTGAATTCTTGAGGAAGCTGACACAGTCTTGGTTTGTACTGTCTGAGTCAGAATGGGCTTGGGAATCCGAAGACTCCGTAATCCCAGTTCCTGAAGAAGAGGGAACCAATTGCTCTTCGGCCAATAGGGGCTACTAGGGCTAATTGACCTTTGAATGTCCTGAGTTTGTGTAAAACTTTCAGCAGTAAATTTATTGGGGAAAAAGATAAATCTTCTCCCAACTGTTCCAATCTACTGTCATTGCGTCTGTGGCGTACGCCTGAGGGTCCAGGTTGGGGCCACATAACAGGGGAGCTTGAAGTTGCTCTCCGTTGCGAACAGATCCACTTGGAGGCCCGGAACCCGGCGGCAAATCCATTTGAAAGATTCCACGTCCAGGGACCACCCGTCTCCAACGGAGTAGTCCTGGACAGGGAATCCGCCACCACGTTCCGCACCCCGCTAGGTGGGTGGCTGACAGGTGCCAGCCGTGCTTGTTCGCCAGGGAGAAGATAGCAACCATTACTTGGTTTACTCGGCCTGATTTGGAGCCGCCCTGTTGATGCAATGAACTACCACTGCGCTGTCCAATACCAACCTGATATGAATCCGGTTGGGGGGCGGATTTTCTTCAGAGTTAGAAAGACCGCCATAGCTTCCAGGGTATTTATATGGAACTGCTGAAACATTGTGGACCACGTTCCTTGTACTTTTGTTTTGGTGAATATCCCCCCAGCCGCTTAGGGAAGCGCGTCTGTGTGAACAACTAGTGCCGGAGGGGGAAATTGAAGGAACTGTTTTGGACAGGCCTCTGACCGAGGTCCAAGGTCGCAATCTTGTCTTTAAGATTTGAGGAATGGAGGAGACCTTGTCTCTGAGCTTGACATTGGCTCGACTCCGCCACACTCTGTTTATGTCTTTTAATTTCGCTTTTAAGAGCAGGTCTGTCACTGAGGCAAACTGAAGAGATCCAAGGACCCTTTCTTGGGACCGGCGGGGATGCTGATGGATTTTTGAGGAATCTCCTGGTGAGAGATGCTATCTCTTTCCTCTTGGGAGGCGGAAGAGACAGCGTGTGAGATGACAGATCCCACTGGAGACCCAACCACTGAAACCGGGACTCGAGTCAGGCGGGACTTCTCTCTGTTCAGTTGAAAACCTAGCGACTCCAGGAAATTGATGACTATGGACGTAGCTTTCTGACACTCCGAACTGTTGGTGCCCAAATTATCCAATCGTCCAAATATGCTGCTAGGGATATCCCTCGAGACCGGAGTTGTTGTACTACCGTGTCCGCCAGCTTTGTGAATATCCTGGGCGCAATGTTCAGACCGGGCATGACCCTGAAGGAGTAGGCTTGATTCCCGAGTCTGAAACCGAGGAACTGAGAGAAGTTCCGCGCAACCGGGACGTGATAATAAGCGTCTGAAAGATCGATAGAGGTGGTGACGGCTCCACGCGGAAGTAGAGTCCGTACTTGAGCTACCGTAAGCATGCGAAATTTGTCGATTTTATGTAGAGATTTAGACGCGACAGATCCAGGATCACTCTTTGCTGATCGGAGTCTTTTTGGGAACAGTGAATAACCTGCCTTGAAACTTTAGGTGCCTTACTTTCTTTATTGCTCGTTTGTTGAGCAATTCTGTCACGTAATCCTTTAGGATTGATGTGGGTGGCTGGTAAAACCTGGTTAGAGGAGGAGGGTTTTTGATCCAGCTCCATCCTAGTCCTTTGGACACAATGCTGTGTGCCCAAGGGCTGAAGGTCCATTGGTCCCTGAACCAAAACAGGCGACCGCCTACCTGTGTTCTCTCAGTGGGAGGGAGTGGGTTTATTCCCCTACCACGTCCAGGTCTTCCCTTTGGGGTGGTGTTGGGCTTCCCTCTATGAGGGGCTTTGCCTCTTCCTCCCCTTGCAACCCTATTAAGGCCGTGAAAGTAACCACGGCCCTCATATGTGGGGTTGTACGCCGGTGAAGCCACATAGGAGGGTGCAGCTGGTTGGACCAGCACATACTGTTGGGGGTGAGCCTTGGAAGTAGAAGGCTGTGCTACTGCCGAGACCGGGACGGCTTGGACTACCGCCTGATGGTGGGGCCTCTTATGCCTCCTGAAACGTTTGCCTCCTCTCGATTGGGGGCCGGCTGATTCTGGGGTCTTACGCTTATAGGCAGAAATGCCCCAGCGAGAACGAAGACTCTGGTTGGCCCGTGTAGCCTCGGCCATAACGTTCGTGACCTCCTCTTCAGGGAAGAGGTTAGGTCCCCAGATCGAGCTTTTAACGAGCTTGTTAGGCTCGTGGCGGATAGTCGCATCGGCAAAGATGAACTTCCTACATTCCAGTCTGGCCATGATAAATTCAAACAAGTCAGACTGGAAGCCAGCCAGCAAGGATTTAGCCAAAACTTGGAAGAATGGTTCGTCCGAGCAGGAGACGGCAGTAGCTTCCGTAAGGCATACGGAGTTCAAGGACCGGGCTAACTTGACCCGAGCATCAAACTCCGCTTTCAATAAAGAGTTCCGCAGCTTGGGGAGCTGCTCACTGAATTGCGTGGGAAGCGCAGAAGGGGTCCAGCTTCCCGACCGTGAAAGTGGACGGGCGTCCAATCCAGAACTCATTACTTCCTGGGAATACCAGGAAGTAGGGTCTGTCTCTCTTAGCTGTGGTAACGGATTACCATCGGCACGCCGGGCCGTAGCCAGAGCGACTTTGTCCAAGCAAGGGGTGGGTAGGTTGTCTCCCAGGGCGAACATAGTAAAGTTGCCCTTGAAAGGAGTCAACTTTCGTATTGTCTGCCTGCCACTCCGTCAGAGTGCGCAGAAGAGCCGACTGAGCTTGGTCCCTAGGGACAATGACAGTCTCCCTAGGAACCTTGTCTGACCGAATCCAAGCTTCCTCCGTAAGCCTCACGAAGCCTGGGTAAGGGGGCAGGAGATCGGGGGAAGAACTCCAATTCCTCCAACCGTCTCGTGCAAGACCATCAAGTGTCAGCTTGCCATCATGTTGGATGGCCCGGAGTGCAAAACGCCAAGGGTTACCGACATCGAACGGCGGGAGGTCCGCAGTGTCGGGGATAACATACTGTGGTTCGGCTGGGGGTGGGTGAGCCATTCCCGCCAGTATGTTATCATGACTGGCCAACTTCTCAGAGATTTTATTAAATCTCGAATCTAGGTCCTCTGTAAACCGCTTATAGAGCTGATTTGCAAAGGCCTCTGCGTCAAAGCAGGTTGGCGAGGAGGGCTTGGTTTTGCAGCCCTCTTACTCGCGCCTTTGCTGGAGGAACCAGACTTGCTCCCGGAGGCTACAGGTCCTGAAACCTTAGCCTTCGACGGGGGGAAGGGCGATGCCTTCTTGGAAGTCGAGGACTTGTAGCCCTTCGCCTTCCATGAAGTCTTCAACTTCAACTTGGGGATAGCAGACGGAGCTCTATCACCCAAGGAGGAAGACTTCACAAAACCTGCGAAAGAAGAGATGGATGAAGCAGGGGAGTCAAATAAAGGGGGGCCCGCCCCAACAACCTCACTTACCTCACCACTTACCACCTGGTCCTGCTCTATGTTCATCGGTTCCAGGTTAAGATCCATGGCGGCTACATCCTCCGAGACCTCAGCGTAGAGGATATCCGCTTGGGGTGGCTGGGTCTCATCCCGGATTTGCTGGATGATAGGGGTGGCAAGGTCTTCAGGCACTGCGGCCGCCACCCGTGCGCCGGGGGTAGAGCAAGTCCTCAACCTGGCGTCGAGGACGTAGGGCTTCCCGACGGAACGTTCCTGCCAAACCCAGCCACCCAGGCCCGGAGGGATTCCAAGGCAGACTTCTTGGAAGCTTCGTCCGCCTGTAAGAAAACCAACAATTAGCTAAGAACGAAAACCATTCCGGGAACCTCATAAACAATATACAATATGAGGAGCATAAAGCGGGAGTAAAAGACTGTCACTTACCGACTCATCCTGGACAGTTGTGCAGAGAGCGAAGCAAACCTCACAACCATCAGGGTGCCAGACAACCAGGTCATCCAGTCGGACCGCACAACCAGCGTGGGTCCGCAAACTACGTGACCGTAAGGTTGTTGGAGGGAGGCGGTGCACCCCGGCTCCTCACAGCGAACAGTCTGTAAGTAGAAAAGTACATGAACCTCCCACCCTAAGCAATCTAAAGCTGGCAAGGCCGGGAAACTCAACTACAACCGAATACTCCGGCGGAGAAGAACTCCTTATCATAAACTGGGCCAATAAGCTCCAAATTACATAGAGTGGAAGGTAAGAGTTTCAGACCCGGAGTACTCCGGGAATGAAGGAAAGAGAAACCAGGAACTAACCATAAGGGCTGCCAGTAAAATAACGGCGGAGCCCCCGGTATAGGACCGGACTCACGATATATATATATATAATAAATAAAGGAGAGTACTCCTGTAGATAAACAGACTTATCTAAAAAACAATAACAAAAATAATAACAATAACCAGTGATGGTAAAAACTCAAGAGAACGGAGGGATCCGCTCCTCTATAAAATGAAAAACCTTCCGCCCTTACTTCCCCGCCGGAGAAACAAGACGGGTAAAATGCTCGTATGTTCATAACATAGGTTGAAGCAATATATTTTACCGTATCAACGTAACCCGACGGGGAGACGAGAGGAATGGATAGTGACTCGAACACGTTCGAGTAAACGAACCACCAACCCCAATACAGCGATGCTAGGGACGATATGGGAGGGAGCGAATCCCTCAACCAACAGGAGAAGTCCCTGAACTCGGAGAAAACGCCATCTAGCGTCACCCGCGCGAGTAGAGCAAGGCTGGAGAGAGGAGGAGGGAGGGGAGGGGGAGGAGTAGGCTACCAGGAAGGAACAGGAGACGGGGGAAAACATATCACCCGCTCAACTGCACCATACCTCCCAGATAATGAATCCTGGAAGGGTAATCTACAACTGGGAGCAACGCAACCCGAAGCCCGACTCCTACCTAGGCGAAGCCTAATATCGACCTAACCTAATATAGGCTAGGAAAAGGGAGGAGTGCAGAAGGGAGGAGGAAGCAACAGGGAGAGAAATTTTGTGCCGAGAACCAACCGGGATCGAGAATGGCGGGCAAGGGGGCGACTAGCCTAGAGGAAACACATCCAAAGAACTCGATTCCCCCCAAATGGAGGAAGAGAACTAAGGGGCTCACTCTGCCCACCGAAAAACGATCCCGGAGGAAACAGCAACCAAAACTCCTCAACCTGAACTCCCCACCCAGGGCAAGGGATGGAAGCAAACAAGCCTACTCCACAAAATAACCATCACACATAAAAAAACTAAAATGTGCTCAACAGAGAGCGTAGCCTACCTCGGGGAAGCGGTTAGATCTGAGGCTGCCGCCAGCACACCGAGGTAAACCACCCAATAATAATAAAAATAAAACTAAAAGAGAGCACCATCTTCAAGCAAAAATTAATTAGCCTAGCAAGACCAAAAATAAACAGGAACCCAACCTGGAGGGGGTGTACCTAGACGGGCATCACTCCCACAAAGGCCGATAGGCCAATTGAACGTAATTCATAAGGGGGAGCCACCGCAAGGAACCACCAGGAAGGGAACCAAGGGGCAAAATCTATCTATAACGACGAGGAGACAACTCCAACTGAAAAGAACAGAAGGAGTCGCCTGCATGGTCGACATGGCTGGCAGGGGACGCCGTGGCGACATAATAAGATCTCAATATTTATGAAAATACGAGACCGTAACAGCCAAAAAAATAGAACAAAACCCCACAAGAAGATGGTACTTAACTTTGAAATGGTAAAGCTGCTCGATGACGCCATCACAGATGCAAGAAAATTCAAATAAAATGAAGACGAGCACACAAAAGAAACAGCGATAGTTAATCACGTGCTAGAAAATGGAATGAGGTAGGTGGCGCTGGTGTCGCCGTCCTGGCGGGTGTTGGGTGTGGGGGCTGTAACGGCTCACCGCTCTGTTCGGGGATTTTGATAGGGAGAGATCTTTCGAGTAGGTTTCCGTGGTAGTGGTATTTCACTCACCCCCTCCTTATACCGACGTCTTCCTAGAAGACGCTCAACTGGGGTAGTAACCCCAGCTTTCCTGAAAGCTCTTTTTCTCTGGTATATCTAGCAATGTTATACCTAGAAATTCGTGCTGTAATGGAATTTCACCGGCTGACACGGGACTGAACTCAGAAATATATATATATATATATATATATATATGCTGATGTATAAGGTGGCCTTTTAACCTTAAAAAATCGACCTCCAAAATGCGGGATTGTCTTATGCACCAAGTATAAAGGGCAAACTTAAATCCTGCCGATTTTTAATGGTAGGTTAACCTCTGAAGTGTCGAAAGTTGTGTCTGTAGTTAACTACTGTAAAAAAAAAAAAACTGTAATAACAGTAAAAACCGTAGGTAATTCAAGTGAATCACTAGTGACACAACTATAGATACTGTAAACAAAACAACTGTAATTACAGTAGTTACCATAATTAGACATTAGAATAAGTGAGCTCTCACTTTGTTACTAGCATTATCCAGAGTACCAGTATTATAAGGCAATAATAATAGATATTTTTTTATTGATACTTATGAGTAATGTACAGTGCCCTTTTAACACTGATAGATAATTTGAAGTCACCAAAAGGGTAAATCGGGGTAGTCTAACTTTCTTGTTTACAAAACATAGCTGTGTTCGTAGTTCCCTGTCATGCTTAACTTACGAGCCATGTTGTTTATTAAAGGCTAGTATTTACTTCTTAGTATTTCATAATGAAACCAAAGGTTTTGTGATATCGATAGTTCCCCATTTATCCTTAATATCAGGGTTCTTTCCAATTTTAAGGGAATACATTCATGCGGATCTACTTCCAACGGGAATTATTCTGCCGACAGTAACGTCACAGGTGTTGAGCATTTGTTGTGATGTTTACAGTATATTTTTCCTAAGGGAATACAAAAGTATTTTTTCGTATTGGTGAACTTTGCCAAACATTTTAAAATCTTGAAGATACAGCAAACCCCCATATTCACAGGGATGTGTACCCCCCCACAAATAGCTAAAACCCATGAATACTTAATACCCCCCTAAAAACACTTAGAACTGCCTATTTAGATAGTTCAAACAAAAAAAACTCTAAAAATGCCTATACCTGAGTATTTTAATAGTTTTATCACAAAAAGTGCATTTAGTCATGAAAATGATATGAAAATACAGTAATTAGCGAATATTTCTCAGTGAAAAATACAGCGTGAGCGAATGTTCCGCAAATAATGTGGATATTATGTTCCACAGAAATCTGCTAATAGGTGAGTCCGCGAATCATGAGAATGCGAATACGTTCGGTTTACTGTACTGATTTTACACAATTTTAAATGATAATTTCAATAATTATTGATTTTTTTTATTATGTACCAATTAACTTACATCAGGTGATAGTGTTATTTAATTTTATAAATTGGGGGTTGTCTTTTATGGTGAACACACCTCTAAACCTACATTTTTACATGAAAAATGTAGGGTCGCCTTACATGCTGAGTCGCCTATAAATAAATAAAGATAAAATCCACGAAGGAAACGGAAACACTGGAGAGCTGCGAGGCCTTTCAACGCTAGTCCTTTACTTAGCAGACTGAAGAAATATAAAAGTATGTTTACAAAGAAAGCTCATATAAATGACAGATGGGGATTATAAAGGAAACTCATGTACCTGGAATCCAACACAATTGAAGAATTAGTAGAACTGCCAAAACAGGATTAAATATTTAAGAGGTTTTTACAAAGGATTAGGATCAACCGTTCAGGAGCAGGGACAGGACAATTAAAAGATTATACAGGTTCATGACTGACCACCTAAAAATTTTAAGTACAACACAATAATTCTTTTTTTTTTTTTATAAACAACAATAACTTTTTGAGAAGAACATTTAGAAAAAAAAATTATATTAAACATACGGATATATAGAAAATATATATCAAGTAGCTACCTTGTAATTAAGTCAGTGATTTTATCTTTTAGGTCATTCTTGAACATTTTTCTAATACAGGGGTCCAAATAATACATGCCAGGGCTAAGATTAAAATTACAACTGGAAGTAAGCTGGATAATAGCGGACTCCAATATATTTCTTGAAGAGAAATCTTTCGATCTGGCAATCACTGAACTTTCAGTCCAATTTATCCTGTGAGAGTTTTCACTTAAATGAATGAATATAGCATTGGATGCTTGTCCAGTTTTGACTGAATACTTGTGTTGCTTAATACGTACATCTAAATTATGTTGATGTTTTCTTTAGGACTATTTTTTATTAACATTCTTTTGAGTGTTATTTTAAGAAAAAAACGAGGTTTACATTAAAAGGTTTTAACAATGATTTTATGTTTTCAAAACCACTAAAATAAGGCAAGCTAAGAATGTTCTTAGGGGTTTCTTTCTTCATGTTACTTTCACTATAAAACTTTTTGTGGGCTTTGTTATAATAAATATCTAGTATATATGAAGGATAACATAAATCTGTCCCTATTTTTCTTATGTATTCAATTTCTTTATCCAAATACTGGGGACTTACAATGCGCAAGGCTCGTAAAAACATAGAGGAAAAAATTGATATTTTGATGTTGAGGTGATGGCCTGAATAAAAATGGACATAAGTTAAGTTGTTGGTTGGTTTCCTATAAATACTGAATTTACATTGAAATGGTTCTCTATGTATTAAAACATCTAAGAAAGGGAGGCAATTGTCTTTTTCTAATTCCAACGTAAACTTAATGGATGGTAACTGGTTATTCAAATTACAGAGTAAATCATTTACATCAATACCAGCAGGCAAAACAGCTAAAATATCGTCAACATACCTATACCACTTTAAAGGAGTATAAATGATATTAGGTATATATCGTTTTTCAAAGAATTCCATGTACTATCGGCAGCAAGAATTCGTAACCACCCAAGTTTTGGCTCGGGCAAATTTTTTCTGGTAACATTGGAACTCCTCCTCAACCCCTATCGCTTACCTTTTGCCTCCCACTTCACTTTCCTCCTATCATTAGTTATTTACGGTCTCTATACCTTGATAAAGCATTTTGTGAATACTGTAGTTTATCCATCAATTTAATGAAACTATTTACATTGAATTTATATATTTTGCTCATGCTAATGAAGTTTCTTGTTGTCCCTTTCCTCCTCCTCCCCTTTTCTCTATCGCTTCTTCAGCCACGCCTACTCCCTCGCTCCCCCGTTCAGGTCTCCTTCCCCGCTCCCCCTCCTTCCTCCCTCGCCCAGAGCAAATGGTGATGGAAGAAAGCAGAAAATTACAGATCCAAACCCTCTACCCCCACCCACCCATTTTGTCTGTGGGTGTTTAATTTTTGTCAGTATACTGATAATTCCCATTCTGATAAAAAAATATGAGCATTGGTCATATTAGAAAACTTTAGCCAAGATTAGAGTAATTTCAACTATTGGTAATCAACCATTCCGTAATTAAAGCTTATTACCACTTTTTACCATAACTGAAGATATTCTTATATATGTTTATTACTTTTTTGGCAAAGTAAAATCATCATAACTGCACAGGTATAACTGTTCTCATTTTAGACATTGTCTGATATAAAACAGGGGATGCTAATCTAACGTGGGTAAGCACCAAACCATTTACTACATCGGTAATGAGACTTTCATAAACATGGATTGTTTTCAGTTAAGTAAACTCCTTTAAGTTGCCCATCATATTTCATTCTTGCATAGTAAAAGGGGTTTATGCTGCAAGGTTCCCATCTGTTCTGTCCCTATCAAGTTTGCTTATCATGTCAAGTAATAATTGCACCCGATGATGGAAAATGGTATAACATTGAATATAAAACCTGAGGTTTCAACACAGAGATTCAACATTGAATATGAATCCTTGCTGCTTGATGTATTTATATTAGACAATGTTTCCTATATACATATACATATATATAAACATGTTCTGATAAGGCAAATAGGATAATGTATGATTGACATTACAGTTATTTGCAGCAATCATTTAATCTGATGAAGCAAGAATTTATTTAAATTCTCTCTCTCCGACACTCAAACACACACATACAACAAAGTTCTGTTGCATTTGATCAAAGACAAATGGACTAGGTTAGAGAAACCCAAGATATTATAAAAAATGTAATAATAATAATAATAATAATAATAATAATAATAAAATTTTACAAATTAATAATGAGTCCAACCCCCATTCTTCGTTATCACCTCCTGCAGCCGGTCAGGAACAGATGCAACAAGTTTGTATATGAGATCGGTATTCCTTCTAAGTAGTTCCCACTCAGTCATGGTATGTTGTAAAAGCTGCCGAGATGTCCTCTCCTGACCTTGCTCCCACGAGTTGACAATAGCTCCCCAGCAGTTCTCGATGGGGTTGAGATCAGTACTGTGAGCTGGCCAATTCAAGACTTCAATCGTTGGATGGTCTTCAAACCACTCTCTGACAACTCTGGCTGTGTGAACTGGGCAGTTGTCCTGATATATAACGTCAAAAGATTACCCTCTAACATATATTAGGTGCATGATGATGGCGGTGGTGATGATGATGATGATGATTTATTATTGTTATAGTTATAGTTGTTATTATTATTATATTAATTATAATTATTATAGTTATTAACGATAATACTAATAGTAAATAATAATAATAATGATAATAATGATAATTAATAACAATAATAATAATAATGAATAATAAAAATAATAATAATGATAATTACAATAATAATAACTGGTAATAGTAGTATTAGTTGTGGTAGTAGTAGTAGTAATAGTAACATCACTGTTGCTCTTAATCAGGTAAATTATTTTTATATAACGATCTGAAGGATACTCACATGCATAAATATCATCTGTCCTTCAGGTATAGCCATAGCACGGACAGTGGGCAGCATTACTTCGTCCAAAATTTCAATATATTTCTCTGCCGTAAAGCGACCTTCTATCTCTGCCAGTTCTCCTATACCGAACATGTGAACCCATCCCCACATGTTGCAAGTTACGTGTCCACTCCTGGCTTCTTCATAGATATTCTCTCTGTTATATCTAGTGTTATTAGGCCTCCAGCAGTGCAACCGGCTGTGGGTGTTAGACACGAATATCTTTTCATCAAAAAAGATCACTCTGGCCCAAAACTGTAAACCTTCTTGCGCATAGCGCTGAGCAAATTCCAGGCGAGCAAGACGGTGTCGTTCCTCGAACATTCCCTTTCAGTGCTGGCCTTCGGTGATGAACACCAGACTCGTGGGAGACGCCTTCGCACTGTATAACTGGATACACCAAGCTGCAAGGCATAACGAATTGCAACTGCATTTGTGAGAGGATTTCTTGTTGCTTCATCTATGATCCTCTGATCATCTGCAGCAGAAGTTTTCCTAGGTCCTCCACATCTAGAATGATCGCGTAGATCTCCTTCTTCCTCCCATCTATTACACCACTTCCTTACAGTATTCCTCGTCAATCCAAGGTCTCTTGCAATGCTCGATATTGATGCACCTTGCTCTCGATGCCAACTATCCGTCCTCTTAATGAGATCTTGGTACCGAAAGTCTCCATGGCTAAACAGAACAACAAGCTAGAAGCAGTGGCTAGGTAAAGAATGATAATGAAAAGGTGAAAGAATTGTTGTCAACTTCGTTTCCTGGAGGGAGGGAGATATGAAAGGGGGAACGGGGAGGGAGACCTGAACGGGGGAGCGAGGGAGTAGGCGTGGCTGAAGAAGCGATAGAGAAATGGGGAGGAGGAGGAAAGGGATAACAAGAAACTTCATTTGCATTAGCAAAATAAGTATATAAATTCAATGTAAATACAGTTTCATTAAATTGATTGATAAACTACAGTATTCACAAAATGCTTTATCAAGGTCTAGAGACCGTAAATAACTAAGGAATAGGGAGGAAAGTGAAGTGGGAGACGCAAGGTAAGCGACAGGGGTTGAGGAGGAGTTCCAATGTTACCAGAAAAAATTTGCCCGAGCCAAGACTTGGGTGGTTACGAACTCATGCTGGCGATAGTACAAGTTTGAGAGGAGTGGGGATAAAAGGTTGCCCATTGCCATACCAAATATTTGTTGGTAAAATGCACCATTGAATATAAACTTAAAATCACAAATGCACAACCTAGTGAGAGAAATGATATGACTTACAGGTAGAGGTAATTCGTGATGGATTAATTCATTACTAAGATACTCTAAAATGGAATCTATAGGGACTTTAGTAAAAAGGGAACAAACATCAAAACTAACGAATCTATCAGTGGGGCAAAAACTGATTTTGTTTAATTTATCAACTAAATCTAGACTATTATATAAGGGAGAATCTAAGATAGTTCCAAGTAACGGAGACGAGTTTGGTAATATATTTCGAAAGTTTATATGATATTAAGCCAACAGTACTGATAATAGGCCGCATAGGATTGTTTTCTTTGTGTGTTTTTACTAATCCGTACAAGTAAGGTAACGAGGGAAATTTTACCGACAACTGACCTATTAGTTCTTTTTTATCTTTAAGGATTTTTTTCACTGTGCTGTTGAAACTTTTTATGACTTGATCAAGGGGATTTTTTGTTAGTTTTTTGTATGTCGTATCATCATCCAGTAGGGCTTGCATACGTGATATGTAGTCAACTTTATCTAAAATTACAATACTATTCGATTTATCAGCTTTTGTGATGTGGATTGTATTGTCTTTTTTAAGGTCGGTCAAGCTTTTCTTATACCGAGCAGGGAAATTGCTTTCATGCCTAACATTCGCAGCTCCATAAATGATACCTTTAACTAAATCAGTATGATTTTGAGGAATATCACAATGTTTTTCAAATGCACATAGGGACGACGCAATCATTAAAGCCGAGGGTCTGTTAGATACAAAGAAGGATAAACCATATCTGAGCACACTCACAACATTTTCACTTATTTGTTTACTTGATAAATTTATAACACAGTCATTGCATGCACTATTAGTCCAGTCACTGCTATCAATAAGATTTTTTAGTTTTCTGTCAAGTTTTCTTGTTAGGGCATCTGTAGTCCTACGAAATTTTCCATAACTTTCTTGTCGCAGCAAGTCCTTCCAATTATCTGGGATAGAATGATTAAATGAAATTCTGGCTTTTTCTAGTTCCTTAAATTTTTCTATCTCCTCTTGCTTTGCGGCTGCTATGTGGCGTTTTAACATCATGGCACTGAATTCGTTGAATGGGTGATTGTCATATCTTCTTAAACGGCGTGGTAGCAAGCTTGACCGACCTTAAAAAAGACAATATACAGTCATACCTCGAAATTACGCGAGGGTAGGTTCCGGAGCCCCTCGTGCAAGGTGAATTTTCGCGTAAGTTTGCCATG